>NC_079516.1:17071372-17144107 GCF_000801105.2 Raphanus sativus
TTCATTTTAATTTGTTTAGGAATAAGTGTATATGAATTTAAATTATTTTTAAAATAGTTTAAATTGGTTATAATCTGAATTAAACCGCAAAAATTTGAACAAAACTCCAATTAAATTTTATAAATATCCGAATATAACTTAAATAATTAATCTCAAAACTCTAAAACCAAATAAACATGTGAAAGAAATCGAATGTTCAACTTATAGTTTTAACGAAAGAACTTATAATCAAAAATTATTTCACAAATAATAGTATAGATTGTAAAGATTATACTTATATAGATAAAATATAAATAAAAACTAAATGTTTTTGATATATTTTCATAAAGGCAAAATTTATATAAATTAGTTATATATATTTTTTTTAAATGAATAAAAATATTATTAACACAGACTCGCGCGTAGCGCGAATGAAAAAACCTAGTATATAAAAAACGTAATCACTAATCAGCGATTTACAATTAAGTGCCACGTCAATTCCCAAAAGTCACCCACACGAACGACACCGTTTTCTCTACTGAGTGGGCACCGTGTACGTGTAGGACCCCCACTTCCCCTTTTTCCGACTAATAAATGAAATAGGATCATATCATATAGTCCGTCTCTCTACCATATTTAACAAAAACATAATTCCTCGAGAAAGTTTCTCCACTTTTTATAGAGTTTTCCTTTAAATTTATCTAAAAGTCGACGCCGGTGAATGGGTTCGTCTTCGTCGTCGCTTAACAAGTCCCCGTTTAGAACAGACAACATGGTAACACCAGAGTCTCCCACGAAACATATTAGTTCAGTGCAGAAAAACGACGCCGTCGTCTCGATCGTAGCTAATTCGTCTCCTTCCACCAAGAAAACCTTCGGTAATTTTCTTACAATCGAAAGAAAGAGATCATCGTCTCTGTATTTGATTTTGATCTTCAGATTTTATTTTCTTAGTTAAAAAAAGTTGAATATGATTGGTTCATGATGACTGTGATGTGGGGTTTCTTATATTATATATTATATAAAAAATATTGAATATATGTGTATTCGTTTAATTCAATTTTCAGAATCGCCGAGAAAGAGTACAACATCGATTCCTCCGGTGGCTTCTCCGGCCGTCAAATCTCGGTGGTCGTTTTCTTCTTCTAAGAAAAGCTTCGGTAATTTTATTTCAAAAACCTCTTTTTTTTTTTTTTTATTCGTGTCCTGATACTTTTTTGTTTATAAGTGTTTCAGCTTTGGTCCTTGTCTGATGGTTCAATTTTAGTTATTGTCCGATCAAAATAATTGATGTTTTTTTTTTTCTAATGAACATTGGCATGTGGTGGTTAGGTGATTGGAAAATCAGCATCTGAAATTATTCTTTCATTATCACATTGAAAAGAAAAACCATTAATGGTTTTCAAAACCAATCTGATTTTCTTCATATGTAGATATAGATAGACTTTTAGGTTATTCATTTGATTCGTTCTTATCTGATAAGATCATATCTCTGATTTGATTTTTTTTCATTATAGATTTAATGTCATTAAATGAAAATTATGTCAAAATCAAAGACTTTCCCGTGACAACATAGTTTTTTCTCATAACAGTAATTTTGAAAAGACAGAGAGCTATGTTGGTGGACTGTACTTTATAAAGTTACCTATTTTAGTAATTTATATTAATTTTTAGGATCCTAATTTTTAAATAATTAAAAAAATTTAAGTCATTGCTCTGTTATTTCCTCGTACCCTCTGTTTTCAAGGATATAGTAATTCTTGTTTGTTTTGGTCTATTATGTCTTATGAAGGTGGTGATAGAATCATACAATTGCCTTCTTATTCTAAAGTTACCTATATATGAATCGTACACTTACATTCTTGTTCTAAAGTTTTGAAATGTTATCTTTTTTAATTTGTTCCACAGGAAGTAAAGATGAAACTTTCTTTGATACGCAGCAGCAGTGGCTACAATCTGACTCGGACGATGATTTCCACAGCGTTAATGGCGGTAAAAAAAACTTTAAACCTTTTCTTGTGGGATAATTGACCTAGTTTCAGCTGTATTGTTCAAGATTCATATTTTTCGGTTTTTATGCTCAGATTTCACACCATCGCGTGGAAACACTCCAAAGTGCAGCTTCTCGGACAGGCCTCCTCGTATCCAAAGCCTTATATTCCACGAGAGGAAGTCTTCTCGTGGCTCTTCTCCAGCGCCAAGACCGAGGAGGAAGAAGCTTGGTGAGCTTTTCAGAGATAGTATTAGAGAACAACCAGTGGAAAGCTCTGGAGCGTCATCATCTCTCAGCTCTCCTTACCTCTCGGGTGTAAACTCAGGGGAACTCAACAACACGGCCATTGAAGACATTAGCGTGAAGGAAGAGAAGAAGAAGAAGAAGTCTAACTGGCAGCATCATCGATGTCTTCCTGGTTTCTCATCATGTGGTGGAAGTTTCATCGAGAGGAGAAAGAAGTTGAACTCTGAAACTGGGGTTGTTAATGGGAAATAAGATGTAGAGAATAATAATAACGTTTTGTATATGAAAAGATGAGAAAGAGATATCAGAGTAAAAAGCTCTGATAATTTTTTTACAGGGTACTTCACTTACTGTGATGAGATGAAAATGAATCCGATAGTTGAAGTAAAAAAATGTAAAAAAATTATGGTGTTTTGATAATTTATATATTTGGTGGGTGATGAAGCTTCTTCATGCATGAATCTTTCAGTGGCTCGTTCTTTCTTTACATATCAGATTGTGTAACAGAAAGTTGTAACATCATCAAAATAGAAAAAAGCAAAAGATGATTTTCTCCAACAAAGATGATAGAAAGTTCTATTTAAAAACCGGGCGGTTTTAAATCTTGCTTGTATGCTAAGGCTTTTGGCTCCTTAACTTATTTGGCAATTCTGATGCAAACGTTCTACTTGAACATACACATGAAATACAACAGAATTAAAATAAGAAAAAAACAGAGCACAAATACTAATTTAAAGATCTGACAACTACCAAAGATCTTAGCTTTGATTCAACTCCAAGCTTGTTTTGTTTCTTTCCTTCTCTTAAGCAACCGAGTTCATGCATTGCCCTATATATATGATGAACTAGCTCGAAGAAAGCTTCAGTCAAGTATTGCTAGACCAGGTTCAATTCACTAAAACCAATGAAAATGCAAGCAGTTCTCACTGTCCTGGTTTTATCCGGTTTAATGACGGTTAAGACAACGTTAGCAGCACAACATGTGATGGGCGGGAGCCAAGGCTGGGAAGAATCCGTTGACTTTGATTCTTGGTCGTCCGATCAATCTTTCAAAGTCGGCGACCAATTGGGTACGTACGTTTTTCTCTAAACTCGGTTTTATTTACTCAAACCGACCGGTTTTTGCCAACCAAATCGTTTTGCTTTCCTTGTATAGTTTTTAAATACTCCGGACTACACAGTGTTGTTGAGCTGGGAAGTGAAACTGCATACAAGAGTTGTGATGTGGGAACACCCGTTAACTCCTTAAGCTCTGGAAACGACGTCGTTAAGCTGTCCAAAACTGGGACTCGTTATTTCGCATGCGGGACCCCAGGGCATTGCGAACAAGGCATGAAGGTCAAAGTCAACGTTGTCTCTTCTGACTCCACCGCCGTTCCCTCGCCGGGTTCGAGTTCGGGTTCGAGCTCCGACTCGGATTCTAGTTCGGGTCATGGGTTACGAGCTTCCATTGGATATATTTTGGCTGTTGGATCGTTTGTTATGGGTCTTGTTTGGGCTTTCTGAGAATTTAGGCTTTTGTTTTGTTGTATTTTGTTTGGATCATTATGTATTCAGATTAATGCATTTCTGAGTTTTGTTATATATTTCCTTATATTTTCAGTTACTTTAGTATCTCACCCTATTATCCACTTGATTGGTCCGGTAAGGAATATTCTTTGTTATGCCATGTTCATATGCTCACATTTTAGTTTCAACTGTATTATAACTGTTTTTATTTATTTTTTTCATTTTTTACGATAAAAGTTTGTGGGAAATTAGGTGTAATATACAAGAAAAAAACATAAACTCACAAACTAACCAAAACCATTCTCTCTCTCCTTATTTCTCTTCCTATCTCTCTCTACATTCTTACTAAAAACTAATTTTCCATTATTTTTGGTTATTTCACAAATAACCTCGTTTGGACTTTTTTAAGCTTTACTTAATTTAGCGTAATACATGCTATAAAAACTAACTGATTTAAGCATTTCGTTCTTCTTATAAAATTTTATACCTTTTTAAAAAAATGATAACTTTAAAATCTAGGGATAATTTGTTCAAAAACCAAGGAAAATATAGAAACTAACCATTTGCTAAAAATAGTGAAACATGGAAGGTGATTGTGCAAGTGGGAGGTGTTGATAAGTCGAGACTATCTTTTCAATGAGATGATCTTGTAGAGTTGTAGGTTATAGGGAAAGTACAATTATAGATCTTATCATATCTAATCAAGTACAATAATATCTAAAATAGATTTTTAAGATATACCTCGTTAAGTGGGAACAAACAGTTAACTCCCGCAGGTGTAAACATCAAGCATGATTATGGAATTAAGGTACACAATGTGTATAATCTTTTTTAGCTATCCAAATTATGTTATGGTCGTATTGATTACAAATATACAGTACAAAACAATATCTTAGCCAGCTATAAGTATATTGGACAATTTTGGTACTAAATAACTCTAGACAGAATGTGAGATATTGACATTGTACATGTATAATAATAAGTTTCCTTAGTTTTTAAACATTGATCATAAACCCTTGACACTATAATACAATACATTAAACTATAAGAAATTAAGAGCATAGCTAGGGTGCATGAAATGTACATACACATAATGTTATGTATATTTATTTGTTGGTAATGTCAAATTGTTGGATATCTATAAATATATACACGTTTAAAATTTCCGCTTAGCCGGATATCTTTTAAATGATCCAAGTGTTGTAATTGTTGACCGACCAATTCGATTGTTAATTTTTATATTAAAGGTACATAGGTTAATAAACGTTTAACCGAAACAAAAAGTTAAATGTCCTGAATACTAAACCCTAAATTCAAAATAGTAAACCCTAAACCCTAAATCCTAAACCCAACAGAAAACCCGGAACCCAAACCCTAGTCACTAAATCCTAAACCCTAAACCCAATAGGAACCCCATAACCCAAACCATAGTCACTAAACCCTAAACCCAAAATACTAAACCCTAAACCCAAACCCTAATGTCTAATCCCTAAACCTTGAACCCAAAAAGACTAAAACCTAAACACAATAGAGATTAGACATTAGATTTTGGGTTATGGGGTTCCTATTGGGTTATTAAATATGTTAGCCGTTTAACAATGGATTGTCATAAGTTATTAAATATGTTAGCCATTTAACAATAGATTTCAAATAGAATTAAACGAATGTTATTAAATATCTTAGCCGACTAACACTGAATCTCACAAACTTATTCATAGATATATCTAATTATATGAATAGAAATTATATTATAGAGTTAATTATTTACAACTACGTTTATCAAAAGTTATTAGTCACCTATAAACATTAATACCATGGCTAATAAATTATTTAACCATTTGTTGTGGTTTGTAACAATACCAAATATTATTGTAGCCAGCTAACATAATTTACATTACAATGAGATTTCTAATGGACTAGAAATTTTTTAATTATCTACAAACACGATTATCAAATATTGTTAGCCAACTATAAACATTAAATACCCTGGCTAATATGAACCATTCTTCGTGTTTCTTGTTGACTTTGAGCTGCCGGGAGATGATGAATCAACCAAACCGTCCAGAAAAAGAAGGCATTTCCCCGATTTCAACGAGTTTTCCGAAGGGTAATGCTCTGATAGTATCAACTTCTTCGGCATCGAGCGAGTTCAGTATTTGTCTGATTGCATGGGGTTTGTGGTAGGGTGTGACTCTGATTCGACTGGTTCACTGCTTACGGCGAAAATCCGTTCCGGGACGATAAGAGGTGGAGGTGAATTATCTTCTCCTTCCATTCTATGACTGGATTTGCAGAAGCTGGTGTTTAGCTTTGGTTTACTATGAGAGGAAAGAGAAAGCTATGAGGAGAGAAGAAATTGTGATTTTCAAGAAAAGAGAAGATACTTTCGATATAAGAGATTTTGAAAAATCTATTAAGAAATCTTTTAATTATTTGAACTGTGCAAATCCAAAGAATTGTATTTCGTATCTGTTGGATTTTTTACTCTCACGACGAATGAATCAACGTAGCGATAGAAGAGTCTAACGAAAATATAAACAGTGTGCGAAAATGTGACATTTGGTATGACGTTAAATACCACATAATGCTTTGGTATGCATCCTAATTTCTCTAAAATCTATCTACACAAAATCAATCAGTTAGCAAAAACGGTACTATTTCTTGCCATCATATAGATGATATGTTTAGATTAACAAAACTTATTGTTTCTTGATGATTTTTGGCAGTGCATACCAATTTTTTTTTTTTGCAAAAATAAAATTCATACTCTTTTTATTTAGTGTCTTTGGGATTTCTTGATTTTTTAAAACATGAACAATATATCAGTTACATTATTCAAAATAAAATATCAAATTGTGAAAGCTACAATTTTACCGTCGGTAAGTTATATTATACACTTCATCTCTCAGATGAAAATTTCAAAATCATGAAACTCATGCCTTCCCTGTATAGTTTCACACTAGTTTATAACTACACACTTTAACTGGATTAAAAAATAGGAGAGATGGAAAGTTGACCTAACAATAAAAAGTCTTGATTAACTCTAATTAAAAACTGACGAATATTTTAAACTAAGCAGCTTCCTTCAAATTTATCCAATCGAACTATAAAAAGACTAGTGATTACAACATTAATTATTTAATAACATTACAAATCTTATTTTAAAAATAGACGGATATTTTTAATTTAGTAGTTTCGTTCAAGTTTTCCACACAACAAATAATTAAAAAGACGGGAGGGAGCGAGAGAGAGAGACAAATTCCAAGTGGGGGAGGGTTGCCGTCGTATTTGTTGTGCAGAATCCGTCGTCGTCACTGATCACTTCCACATCATTTCTCCTTTTCTTCTTTTTCTCCGAAGACCTAATCAGAATCTCGCTTCTCCTCTCGCTCTCCAGTAAACCTAATGCCGGAAGACTCAACGTCGATCGACTATGTGATGGAGAAGGCATCGGGGCCTCACTTCTCCGGTCTTCGCCTCGACGGCCTTCTCTCTTCTCCCTCCAAATCCTCCACCTCTTCTCCTTCTCACTTCCGCTCCGCTCTCCCGCCCTTCTCCCTCATCTCCGATCCCGCCGCGCCTAATCAGCCCTTCGTCATCGGTTTGATTCTCGATTCTCTCCTTCCCGCGCTTTACTCCTTTTCTTAGTCAACAACAGTCGAACTCTCTCATATTATCTTAGGGTTTTAGCTATACAGAATCTACTGTAGCATTTGTGCTCCCAAGATTAGCGATATATGGATCGATAATCAGTTTCTTGGGCTTAATCATGTTTCCCTTAATTAACTTAATCATTATGCGCTAATTAGGATTAGCGATTAGGCGTTGGTTAAGCTAAACCGATTTGCCTATTTTTAGAGTATTGGCAGTTACAGATATTTATATGGAGTTAGTGCTAATACGAATATCTAGATGCGGCCTAAACCGTAGAATATTGGCAGTTACAGATACTTGATTGATGATTATCTTCTTTTGATTTCTGTAGGAGTTACTGGTGGTACCGCTTCGGGGAAGACCACGGTATGTGACATGATCATCCAGCAACTTCATGATCATCGCATTGTTCTTGTTAACCAGGTTAGATTCTTCTGGAGCTATCATCACTCTCCTCAGTTCTCATGTTATATCACTCGCTAGCTTGGAATATATATGATATGTATTGTTTGATTGATTAGGATTCCTTTTACCGTGGTCTGACACCTGAAGAACTGGCTCATGTTCAAGAATACAATTTCGATCACCCTGGTAGATTTTCTCTCTGCTTTGATCGTTCTTGTTTGAGAACACTGACGTATTGATGAATTTTTCTGACGTCTGTTTTTTTTTTTTTTTTTTGGTTTTCTCCAGATGCATTTGACACTGAGCAGATGTTGCATTGCATTGATACACTTAAGAGTGGACAACCCTATCAAGTTCCTATTTACGACTTCAAGACTCATCAACGTAAAGCAGATGCTTTTCGCCAGGTGCCTACTTTTTCTGCAGCTATTGTCTCTAAAGATGTGTCTCTATTTCTTTGACCTCCTTAAATGTTTTATTTCTACGGTTTTATGACTCTGTCTTCTAATTTCATGTGGCTGGATCTTCGGAATATTTACTTTTGCTTCGCACGATATCACATATTTGCATTTCTTATGAGGATTTTCGTTTGTTAAATCAATCATTGGGGGACTTTTGTCAGGTCAATGCTTGTGATGTTATAATTTTGGAAGGGATTCTACTTTTCCATGACTCACGAGTTCGGGATCTGATGAATATGAAGATCTTCGTTGACACAGGTAAACCCACCTTAAACTCCAGGATAACTAGCTGCAGTATATTTGACCTTCTGTTTTTTTGTCTGGAGAATTTTAGATGATATATAGTGACAATTGTATGCTGTTGATGGAAGTTTTCCACTTCCTGTTCCGTAGCTGATGTGGTGCACTTGACGGATTAACTGAATTTCGCAAATTATCAGTTGTTGACCTTTAAAGACATAATGAATACCTTTGAACCTGTTTGGAATGTTTATAATCCTCATTGAAGTTAAAGTCCTTATCTTAGCTATTAACTGGTTTCAGATGCTGATGTGAGGCTTGCTCGCAGAATCAGGCGTGACACGGTTGAGAGGGGTAGAGATGTTGATTCCGTGCTTGAACAGGTTAGTCTTTGTTTCAGATTTTGGTGTGAGATTAGTCAGGTAACACGAGACTTATGGCTTTGTGCAATACTAAACAATTTGATGTTTCTGTTTCTTTTCAAGTTACTCTGGACTCTTTAGTTCCATTTTTTGAACTGTTCTTCTGTTCTATATAACAGTGTTATCGTCTGAGCTTCTTGTATCTCTCAACTTTTCTTGTTTTGGGGATATTATGTTCATTTGCAGTATGCAAAGTTTGTGAAGCCCGCGTTTGATGATTTTGTGCTCCCTTCAAAAAAATATGCCGATGTGATTATTCCCAGAGGAGGTGACAATCACGTTGCAGTTGATTTGATTGTGCAACATATCCACACAAAACTTGGGCAACATGATCTCTGCAAAATCTACCCAAATGTTTTTGTCATCCAGTCAACATTTCAGGTATAGCCATTTTCCAAATATTTGATGTTTGATTCAGACAGTCATTTTCTCACTCTTAAGATCATAACTGCAGATAAGAGGCATGCATACACTTATTCGAGAGAAGGACATATCAAAACATGACTTTGTGTTTTACTCGGATCGCCTCATTCGTCTGGTACTCTTCTAATTCGTATCAACCTTTTCAATTTTCAAAGTCTCAGCTTTCAAACCTTGTTATTTCAATTGTTGATGGTTTTCTTTCAGGTTGTGGAGCATGGTCTTGGCCATTTGCCATTCACTGAGAAACAAGTAGTTACTCCAACAGGTATTTGTGCCTTGTAGAAATCAAAGCAAAGACCTAATGATTTATATGACGTTTCCTGCTCGATTGCATCCCCACGTTTATAATCTATAATCTTCTCCAAACCCAGGAGCTGTGTATAGCGGTGTTGATTTCTGCAAGAAGCTCTGTGGGGTCTCAGTCATTCGAAGGTGAGCGTTGAAAGGTATTACATGTTTTAAAAGTTCTTGATAGATGGAGACTGGAGCTGTTTAGTTTTTCAGTTTGTTTACACCTCCAAAATAAGGGAGCATACATTATTTGTTTTGCTCATGTGTTAAGTGAGTGCCTTTTTCTATTCTATTCTCTTGGCTAAAGTTTTCAGTTTTGTATGCGTTACAAGTGGTGAAAGCATGGAAAACGCTTTACGCGCATGCTGCAAAGGGATTAAAATAGGGAAGATTCTTATTCATCGTGTGGGTGACAATGGAATGCAGGTTTGTGTGTGTTTAGTTTTTCCGCACACCTTCAACAGTTTACAGATCATGCCTCTTTTCTAAAACAAAGAAACTTGTAAAATTTCGTTCTCCCATGTGAATCAGCTTATATATGAGAAGCTTCCAAGTGATATCTCCGAGCGCCATGTCCTGCTTATGGATCCTGTTCTAGGCACAGGTAAATTTCAGTTATTGTTTCCCTCTCATAGTTTGATTTGAACTTTGAAGTGTATATTCTCTCTCAAATGTTTCCATTGGAAGGTAACTCGGCAAGTCAAGCGATAGAACTACTCATACAGAAAGGAGTTCCTGAATCCCACATTATATTCCTCAATCTTATCTCGGTTAGTTGATAAAAATCACATAATTATTTTCTCCATCTCTCAGTCACTAACTCTCAGCGTTGTGCAGGCCCCAGAAGGAATACATTGCGTCTGCAAACGGTTTCCATTGTTGAAGATTGTGACATCGGAAATAGATCTGTGTATAAACGAAGACTTTCGGGTTATACCAGGCTTGGGTGAGTTTGGTGATCGCTACTTTGGTACTGACGACTAAAAGTACTTTGCTAATCTTTTGTTTGGAAAATCCGGCGCAACGGTTTGTTGTGTCTTTGTGTGTGTAAAGTGTGTGTGTATGGCCATAAAGTTGCGACCATTTTATCATTACCTGAACACCACGGGATCAGTTGGAGTTTCTTGGGTTTTGTACATAGTTTGATTTCGATCAGCAGACCCCGTTAACACACTTTATTCAATGGCGTGTTTTAGTTTAATACTACAAAGACCGTTATGAATGTTTTCACAATCAAAACAGTGTGATCTGGAACTCTAGAGTCATCCACGTAAGTTTATCTAAAAGTGTGATTCAGGCGTTATCCAAGGAAGCTCCTCCCCATCTATACCGTCAGCAGTCATCTCCTCCGTCTCTGTATCCGGCTGTATCCTCAGCAAATGCCTCCTTGCCGGAAGAACTGGCAACCTCGCCTACCCTCATAAACTCCTTCACCCTCGACGGCTTCTGCAATCAGGATAGTAACATACTATTCTAACCATCAGCTCCATCCAGGGCCTTACCTTTCTCCCGGAGACTCCACATCAGGTCTACAAGCACTGTCCCGTCATCTCCTACCGGTCTACGCCCCATACACAGCTCGAGGTCGTATTCAGGTGTTAGATAATCCATGGTACCTGCTGGGAGAGTAGTCCCGTCCAGCTAACATCGCACTGTGCTCATAAACCTCACCTAACCCGAAATCACCTAACTTGGCGTTGTACTCGGCATTAAGCATTATGTTGCAGGTCTTTGAGGTCACGGTGGATGATCTGTCTCTCGCATTCTTCGTGTAGATAAGTAAGCGCAGAGGCCACGCCGAGAATGATGTTTACCCGCTGTTTCCAAGAGAGGTATGAATTCCTCTGACGAATCCGATGAAGGTTTCTTGTGAAGCAATTCAATCAAACTTCCGTTGGGCAAGTTCTTAGCCGTCTCTGTTCCTGGAACTGAACTAGCTTCTTGTGCTGCAAGTAACCCGTCAGTGTGGTGAACTCTGGTGAATGGATTACGGTTGCAGTGTGACCAGGGAGCTCGATCAAAACGTTTTACGGCCACAGATCCATTTAAAAAGAGAAAGGGAAAGGGGAAGGGAAAAGAGAAATTCATGGCTGTTCTTGGTATCACTAATATCACCTCTAGACTAATATGGCCATTAAGTCACCAATAAACTCTTGCCTCTTTCTGGTTCTTTCTAACCTCCAAACATTTACTTTTATGTTTTTTTACTGTAATAAGGTACACTTATTTCATGATTGGTGTTTTGAGCCTTTTAAGTTTTGGCCGTATTCAAAGGAATGGGTTGTAGAATCACAAGGACTCTGGTTAGTTAAAATCTCTGTAACAACTGAACTTTCAAAAGTAATGGGTGAGAAAACAATTTTGCTCTGTTCCTTTTAAAAAGGAGACATAGTTCCTCTCTCCTACTGATTTTACAAGTATAGAAAGAGATGTGTGCAATGTTTATAACTTATCAACTTATGTTGAGTATGAACAAAAAGTGCAAAACTGGACTTCAAGAATGGGAAGGAAACAACATGGCTGCAAAGACAAATTTTACAAACACAGGTAAAAACAATAGTACAAGTAAGCTTCAGTTTGCTTTTCGACCTTTGGATTTTTCCAAATGAGGAAAAGCTTGTAGAATGTTGTATGCCCTTAGATCTTGCCTGGTTAAGATCCCTACCACAGGAGACATCTGCAAACGATTTTGTTAATGGTAAGGTTCATTAGATTTGTTTATAAACTTTATAACAATTATGAAAGCAAAGGAGGGTCAAAGGTATAAAAAACTCACTCCTGAGGCTTGAATCTTGGGAACAATAAGCAAATGCCTCAGTCCCACTTGCCTGAACAGCACCAAAGCCTTGGCCACAGACATATTCTCCATAACTGTGTAAGGAGTTGTGTTTGTAAGAGGATGAAGATCAACATACATTTGCATTTCAGAGCTTGTGATAGCCACATCGTCAAAGTTGTCTTCTCTCTCAGCCAATTCATCCCATGGGAACTTCTCCCTGACCTCCCACTCCTCTGTTCTTCTCTTCTCCGTCAAGAACCATCTCTTTTTCAGAACTTTAACGAGGTGTGCTCTCAGTATCAACCCGTGGAGCTCTATAGACCCAGTTGCTTGACCCGCTTGAGGTACTACTTCTGCTTTATCTAGAACAGGGAATGCATTATGCGTCGTGTTCCTTAGCACATCAACTATTCTAGCAACCTTTTCTACTCCTTGGAGGGTTACAACAGGTGGCTTAGCATCACCAAGATCCCCAACTGAGAGGTTCCTCATCCACGGCTCTGGATTTGCATCCAAGAAAGGTAAACCTTTCAGATGAAGTATGATATCATAGATACTTGGGTTGAAGCTGTCTCCGACAGTTTTGGCAATGAGAAGCACAATCATTGTAATGGGAAGCAGAAGAAGGTTGTTGGTGAGTTCAAGGAATATAACACAGAGTGATACAGTCATTCTCATCGACCCTGCCATGAGTGAAGCTGCACCAAGAACCGCGTAAAGCCCTTGGTCAATACTGGTGTATGATCCCATCACTCCACCAAGCATTCTGCCATATGCAGAACCCATGAGGATGATTGGGAGGAAGAGACCAGAAGGTGTTGCGATACCGAACGTGAAAAGGCCCAAGATGCAGTAGAGTACAAAGAATATCCAAAGAGAACCCATGCTGAACTCATTGGGAGTGTTGGAGGAGAAGATGTTTCTTACAGCATCAACATTGGTGGTGAGAAGCAGAGTAGCTAGATCATTGTAGTGACCTTTTGGACAATGGAACTGTTTGAAGTTGCCTGTTCTTCCATTTGTGGGGCATCTCTCCTCTATTGAAGGGTCACAAGGCTTGCATGTAGCCAAGAAAGGAAGACCATAGAGACAAACTGATGTGAAGAGAGATACAGTAAGACTTAGAAGCACCTTGTGGATCTTACCCTTCCTGCAAAATGACCAAACATGCTAAGTAAAGTGATTAAAGAGGTTTAGTTTCACTATAATCATGTTCTTTTTCATTATTAGTATTCAAATGCTATTATAAAATAAATAAAATTAATAATATCTAGATATTGTATATGGATGTATTTATTAACTATGGATGTATTCAGATGCTACATCTAAATGTTGCATCAAATACAAAAATGAACATGGTCTAAGTTTATACTTACGCATTGATGAGATTGTAAAGTCTGAGAACTTTATGGAGAAAGTGATTGTAGAGGCTCCCAAGAACTCCACCAATGACACCAATCAACGTGATAGGGATTATATCAGTTACATGGTAAGTATAAGTTACATGGCTCACATCAAACATGATAAGCCCTCCACTTCCAAACAACCCACACTTCCCTGACTTGCAGATCTGTATGAACTCCCTTAGCACCACCACAACAACCGCTGTGCTGAAGAAAGTCCTCCACAACAAGGCGCTTCTCCACCAAGTGGCGACTTCCTCAAGAGCGAAAAGCACGCCTCCGACAGGTGACCTGAAGGCTGCACAGACACCAGCTGCTGAGCCACATGTAATCATATCCCTTCTGTCTCTGTCGTTGTTGAAGTAACGCAGCCATCTCCACTTGATCCTGTGATTGTCTGTACCCCCTTGCCCAAGCAAAGAAGCTATGCAGGTTCCAATGTGAACTAGAGGACCTTCTTTGCCTAGATCAAGTCCAGCTGCAACCGCTCCAATGCTTCCAATGATCTAATCCATTACATAAATCATTGTTAAAGTGCTTTCTTGATAATCTTTTTCAAATGAGAAATTAGGAAACAAACCTTAACGAACATAGTGGTAGCACCAAACATGTTGGGAGTATCAATGCCATTAAGATAAGCTTTGATCTCAGGAATGCCAGGACCAGCTGCCGTGGGAGCAAAGCATACACAAAGCACAGAGGCTATCAACGTTAGTCCCAAATTGGCTCCAGCAAACATCATCAGACCTGTTACATATCTGTTTTCACACACAAAGACTTTATCACACAATCGTAATTAGATGAATCTTGGTTCTTGGATTTGGTTGATTACCTTTCTTGGGCGAGGAAGTGACCAACTGCTAAAAGCTTGTAGCCAGCAATGTTTTCAACGGCTAAGTTGATGAGAGTAGCGATTAGACCAGTGAATAGACCGACAAGACAAGCGAATGTCCATTTCAAGAATATGTATTGAAGCACTTGTGTTTTTGATCTTTTTCTCCAGTCATGCTTAAACAAATCGTTCTCGTTTATTCTGTCAATATTATCATTAAACATTAAGAAATGAGACCCTGAAGCAGAGAAGAATTAGGTAAGAGAAAAAAAGACTTACTCATAATCCAAGCTCTCGATGTAAGAAACTTTGGTACCGACCAAAGCATGTGGTGTGGAAGAAAGTGTTCTGTGAGCCTTAACCAGAGGTTGGTTCAGTGTGTTGCTCTCTGTGTCTACTTGTTCTTCTTCTTCTCCATTGTAATTACTATTACCAATCTGGTTTATAACTTCTCCCATGTCTCTCTCTCTATCAGATAAAGAAGAAACTGGCTTTTGGTCGGAAACACTGCAACAGAACTGTGTTTAAGGTTCTTGAGGAGCTTTCTCTGTTTAAGAAAGCACTTCTGGGTGGGATTTTTTTTTTTTTTGGTTTTAGATTTTTTTTTGCATGGAAATTGTTTTTTGGATGTTGTATTTATTTTGCTTTCTACAAAGCTTTGTACTTATACATGTACGCACATATATAATCTTTTTGTTTTGTAACTGACACATATATAATCCCTATAATCTTTACGTAGACGACGCTTAGGGTATTCAAAAACAAAAAGAAAGTTTGTGAGAGGGCAGCAAATAGAAATTTGGTAATCCATACATATGCTACACTACAAGATGAGAGACAATGATTGGCCAATTAAGTAGTACTGTGTACAATAAGTTACAACGAAAAGGCAAGCAAACTGTGAATTTGTAGTATAATACGTAAGTAAAGGGATATGTTTAACAAAAACAAAAACGAAAAAAACGTAGGGATATGACTTCTTGACTTGTGGCCTAGATATATATATCCATAAATAACCAGAAGAATAGTAATCTTTTTTTCCTTTTTTTATCCTTTTTTTTGTGTAAAACGGCCCTTTTTATCCTTAAAGCTTAGTAAAAATAAATAAATGAAATAAAGATGAATAAAATACGAAAAATAAATAAATTCATTTTATACATTTTTCCTCCAATTATACAACTTTTTAAAAATCTATTTTTTGGTAATTGATGGAATAATGGTAGTTTTATGTGGAATGTATGCGAATGAATCGTTCTACATAATTTTATCCCCACAAGTAAACAATCTAGTTGCAACTTCAGCACAAATATAAGAAAATTTTTGATTTTTACCAAAAAAAAAATGAGAAAATGTGGTGCATAGCGTAATTCTCCATATTCTTGATTTTAAACAAATCGTTTAATTCGCTCACACAAAAGATAACAAAGTCATACAAAAATTACATTTGGAAATAATTCTTCTAAAGATAATCTCATTTTACTTCTTTTTTTTTGTGAAAATTTATCTCATTTTACTTTTCTGTTTGAAAATAGAGTGTAGTGTAAAAGAGTTGAAATCCAACTTCATTTTCTATTTTATAGTAGAGGAAAAATAAATTTATATTGTAATTCATTTTTTATTCATTAATTTTTTAAAAAATATAATATCATTGGAGAAGAATTTAAACCTGTTATAAAATTTTGGAAATAATCTTATTATTACTCGATTTTATTTGGTTGAAAGACTGACAAATGTTTTTGTCTTAACAGACTGACGAGTGAGTGAGTGACGAATATATACAAGTGGATTAAAGACTATTTGCCAACCTGACCAACTCAGCCAAAACAGCCGACAGATCAGCAGCACTTTAAGTCTATCATCAAACCTTCGTGAGATCTAACGGTCTGAAAACTCTGACCTCTTGAGGTGATCAAACAGACACTTTTATATTACTAATAAAATCAGGAACAATCAGCACTACTAGAAAAGAAAATAGACATTGTGGTCTTTTGTTCAAACAAAAAAGCGCCAATGTTTTTCGTGATATTATTGTGACCAGCGGGCCACCTTAACAGTGAAGAAAATTGGCATATATAGTTCAAAATGAATGGTCACCAGCTTAATGATAACAAAAATCTTTATGCATATATATATGTTCTTTTATTATTAAAACTATACAGCAACTGTTATGCAGTTATTATGTATGTTACCACTCGGATCCTACATATAGCTAGTTCGCTTGCAAGACTTTTTTGAATAAAGCTGAAGTATTATAGATTTATTACATATGGTATTTAATTAAAAGTTTAAAGAAAACTTTTTGTACTGTGTTTGTGTGTATATATAAGCAAATAATTTGGATAATTACTATGTGGGGGAGAGTAGTACGATATTATTGTAGACGACGTCGACTCTGCGCTTATGGATAGACAATCTCCACGTTTTGTGTTATCTTAAGAAGAACTGAAAATAAATCAATGCTTAAATATATAGAGAATGCATTGGATAGATGTAGGCATGTAGCTTTTGATATTGTCATTTGGGCGTTTTCAGAGTTTGACATTTGATAACTCTATGTGATAACACACAAAAAGGGCACCGCATGAACGGGATACGTTGGAACTAATATAAAAAGGTAAACATACAATATATGTTTTGGCACAAAATATAATTTGTAAGAATATGATATTTTCATAACCTTATTTGATTTATTTTTCGTTATCCATAATAAATATTTATAATGCAGATAAATATTTGGAATATTCATCACACACTTATGATCCTCTTTTATATATTGATTCTTCCACCACCAGTGTTTTCTTGATAGCAAATTTTCTATTTTCAATTCTTATCGTGGTTACCTAAAGTATTATTATCTACGAAAACGATCCCTTATCGGAAAATATTCAAACATGCCTGTAACCGTAACAAAACGCACAAAAGTAGATTCAATGATTCGTTGATAAACAATCAAGGTTTACATATATACCTATAGATTATTAAAATCAGGACCACTAACGATTATTCATATCAAACTTAAAGAACATTCAATAATTCGATGTAAAGAGTTGACAACTTGTTGATCTAGTTGTATAACAAAGATTCCGAAACCTTCTCGTCAAATTTCACACGGTGGTCCAGTTTGAGAATAAATAACAAAAAGGTCCAGCAACCAACTTTTTTGGTAAGACATATTTTTTTTATGAATTTAACTACATGAACGTCATTATCTATGATGTAATCTATTGAAAATATTGACTACATTTCGAAGATGTTTTTCCTGCTCCTTTGGATTTTGTTATCGATATAGTCCTAGCTTTGTTAGAAGAACTGCTTTTGCGTTTTATGTTTTGCACGAGTTTGAATTTGTGTCTCTAGTTAAATACGATTCTTAATCTGTCAATAACAGCCGGGCTTGAAATTTGTGGAATATATCCTATTCGAAAAATATTGATTAATTATTTAATATTTTCTTAAAATTTATAAATAATGTTTTTATTTAGAAAAAAATATTTTTTGTATTAGATTATTTATTTATGTCTAACTTATAATAATATAAAATCCATCTAATATAACTTTATCATTTTATCAACCAAATTTTTATTCACTTTTTATTTTAAAGTTATATTTATATTTTATTATACCAAAAATAAAAATATATCTATGAACTTTTTAAGTGGGATCTTTGTAAAGTAGGGATTCCATTCAAAAGTTTTATAGAAATATCGACATGTCGGGTTCTGGTCATTAATATCAAATTTACAATTATATAAAAGTTTTATTAATATATATAATGTTATTTTACAAATATTTAATTGTCTAAAAATGCAAAATATATATATGATATTCTTTTTGTTTCTAAATAAGTGTCAATTTGATATTTTTTACACATATTAAAAAGACGACAAAAATATATGAAATTTGTTATTAATTACACCTGACTAATAGTATCTGAGATAAATAAAATTATTTATACAATTAGTTAAGTTTATAATTAATTTTCAGCTAAACCTAAATATAATATATATTAAATTGTATTTTCTTTTAATTAGTGCTACTCATGCAATCTTTGAGTGTCCACCAGCATTGCAAGTATGGGCACTATCATCTATTCCATTCAACCCTCAGACATTTCCTCTCTCGAGTGTTTATGCCAATATGGATTATCTGTTTTGGAGGAAAAATAGTATCATTGAGCTAGAAAATGATAGAGATCCTTATCTTTGGATAATATGGTAGGAAGGCCCGAAATGATAAGCTATTCAGAGGTATAGATAGGGATCCATTGGAACTAGTCAGATATGCAGAGTCTGAGTGTCAGGCATGGCACAATGCAAGGGAGATGGTAGCGCCGGCTCCAATGGAACAAATCCAACATCACTCACAAGTCTTAAGCTTGGATGACATTTGTATGGTGGATGGTTTATGGACTTCCACTGACCGTTTCACTAGAATCGGATGGACTTGGAAGGATAGTATGGGAAAGTACCAACTTATAGGGATAAGAAACTTGAGACGACGCGAAACACCACTACACTCGGAACTGGAAGCTTTAAAATGGGCAATGGAGACGATGCTGCAACACTCGGACTGCAAAAAATTTGGAACAGACTGTAAGGATTTAATTGCAATGATAAAGGATCCCCATACATTGCCAACCTTTTCTACAGAGCTGGAAATGATAAATACGCTGAAGATGTGTTTCACGGAGTTCACTATTCACTGTATCCCAAGGAATCAAAATGTAGTTGCTGATTCGTTAGTTAGGACTGTTCGTACTTTTCACCGTTCTCTTTGCTATTTTGGTTGTTCTATTCTGGTCTGGTTAACCAGACCACCTCAAGTTTGAGTAATAGAATAGTTTTTTGATATTAAAAAAAAAAATATTAAATTGTAAAGTGACATTTTTTTATGTAACATATTGGAACGATGTTCGATAAACAAAACGCATTTCTGTTTGTTGCCATCAGGGCGTCCTTTGCATTAGCCTAAGGTGCATTTGCACATGATCCGTATTTTTGTTGCAATGTTTTCTTCTTCTTTTTCTTTTTTGCTTTTAACATGTACTACAACGATTTGGTTAGACGAATTATGAGGAAATAATTCTTGCAGTAATTTAGTCGGAGTTTTAACTTTTAAGTCCTTTACTAAAAAAAAATTAAACCCGTTGTTTTACAAATTATAGGTATTGTTTTTATAAATTGCACAAGATCCAATAAAAGATTGAACCGGGCCTTGCCATATAATTTTGTAACATTCTGAGCACATTCCTTTGAAACAGTCATAATGATGGATGTATTTTAAATGATGCTGACGCGTGAATTCTTATCTAATTTGTAGCTTCTTACATAATCAAAAGATTAATTAGTGAAAATCATAAGACGTTGATAAAAAATTCCCTTTATTGATTAGTTCCATCCACTAGCCACTGATTCCTATCAGTCACTTGCTTTTTATGCAATTTGAAATTTAATATAGGAGGTTTAACTAAATATTGTATGAAAGAACACGTATTCATTACTTTACGTCCCTCGTTTGGATTCGTCGATGAAAAATGTAAACATAGAGCAAATTGCTTAATTGTGCATACTGCATAGGCTATACTCAACTTAAGAGCCCATTAAGACAATGAGATTGGAGTACGCCAGATAGCCATGGGCGTTTACTACAGCCCATGATTCTAAATTTATCACTGAACCATTACGCATAAGAGAGATTTTTTTTCTATTACGAGTTATACACATACAGTTATTGTGCCACTTGATCAAATACTTTTTGATTATCAATGCGACCTTTTTTTAAGAGCCGACAGATCAAGCTCAACCGACTAGTCCAGGATTTGTCCACCGGCGCTAAATATATCCGTTTGTTCTCAATGAGAATTAGATTATGAATTTAGTAAATTTCAAATCCGGCTTAGCACCTTTTCAACCCAACGGTACAACTCCACAAACGCTTGTGTGTGGTTAATGTGACCATTAAAATAATTGACTGCATGTGACTCACCGCTAACTTCATGTTTGTAAGAAGCAAAACTAACATTGTACATCTCCTTGGTAAGAGAAACCAAGAACATGCAAGTAAAAAAAAAAAAAAAAAAGAGTCGTTTAACATCATAAAACACAGAATAACATCTTGCACAATGCAATAGGGAAACCAACATGTATCTGCGACGTTTTATCAAATCACAAAAAGTAGTAATCGAAGGGGGTTGAAAATGCAAGTAGCCTATGCCTGAAATTCACCACCTAAAGCTAAGATCAACAATTTGCATCCCTGATTCATCTCCATTGGTCTACAAATGGAATGGAGTCATTATAAAAAACATTGGAAGACAAATATAGATGTCTTAACATTGACAATAACTCATCACCAAAGGCAAGTTATACGCTCATTAGAACTTACAATGTACCCACTTATAACCAAAAAAAAAGGAAGGAGATCTATGTACTGAAACCGTGTTCAAGAAGGTACATCTCCATCAGGCATCGCCCACTCCCAGTTGTCTTCTTCTGCATCCTTCTTCTTACTCTTGGTTGCTGCTGCTGCTTCTTCTCTAGTCTCTTGACTAAACCTCGCTTGAGGACGCCTGATAACAAACCAACCCAAAACAATGAAACCACAAATACAAACTCAGTACGGTATGTGCTACATTTCAATTCTTGAAAGCTATTCTCTCCGAAAATATCCACGTTTTAATAATAAAAAATTTGATTGAAATATTTTTTTTCATTTTAATGTATCAACTAATGGTAAAATTTTAAAATTAAAAAAAAAAAACATAATTGTGTTTGTTAAAATTTTATTGGTTAAAAATCGTGGAAAATAATTAATTATAAAAATAATGTATTAGTAATCAAATTAATATATTTTTAAAAATTTTGTGGAGTATATTTTAAAACATGAATGCTAAACCTTTTCTTGTTACGCTTCGCAGCATCACGAGTCCTCCTCTTCTTCTCGTCCTGCTTGTTCTCGAAGTATCTCCTTCGCTTACATTCCTGGATCACTCCAGTTCTCATCACCTCCCTCCTAAACCGATTCACCAGCCTCTCCTCGGACTCGTTGTCTTCCACGAACACCTGCACGTTGTACCCCGGGCTGCTGAAGAAGAGCGTGTTCGAGTACGCGAGCGACGGGCATATCACTGACGCGAGCTCGGAGGAGAGCGAAGCGGTGGTGGAAGGAGGCTCCTCGACGGCGAGATCGTTCTTCCGCCTGTTGTGGGAGACTGTTTGAGTAGTAGGGAGAGTGAGGCTCGGAGGAGGAGGACTAGGTTTGGTTTGAGATTTGAATGGAGAGATGGAGGAGATGAAGCTCGTGAGTGACAAGGAAGACGCCATTGATGTGATTGAAGATGATGAGGTTTGAAGAGATTGAATTGTTGTAGATAAGTGTGTGGGGGCTCAGTGGATCAGTTACGGGTAAAGATGTTTGGGCCAGATCGTTTCTTTGGGCCCATTTATGGATAACACTGTATTTTATTAATTTTGAATGGAGTTTACAAAGTCTTTATGCAATTGGTCTGTTACAATTTACAAAATAAGGGATACATTTTGAATGGATTATTTTGTTATTCGTTTTTTTTTCTCTTTCAACTTGCTTTTTTATGTTTGTTTTGACTGAGATGATTACTTGTTTATTTTAGAGGTTTATTTATTTTTTAAAATTTTCAGTGTTCTGCTAAATTTCTAATAAAATATTGCCCATGGGAAACGAAACGATAATGGTGGTGAGTCGTGAGTCTCGTGACTGTCTACGTGAACTTCCTCTTTATTTAATCAAAAGTCATTGTATACATTTCAGAATCTAATCTATTAATTTAGGGATTATCTACTATTTGAAGTTCTCATTTAAATTTTGGACTCTTCCATAATTGTTGATAGAATATATGATGTCTCCTATACAATGCAACCTACCAACTTAAATTAAACCAAATCTTAACCAACATAGATTAGTTAAACCTAACCAATAACACTTTTATAATATTTTTGGTTAATATCTTAATATAATTAGATCTAGGACTGGGCGTTCGGGTACCCATTCGGGTTTCGGTTCAGTCTATTCGGGTTTCGGATTTTCGGGATCAAAGATTTCAGCCCCATTCGGATATTTTTAAATTTCGGTTTGGGTTCGGTTCGGATCTTTACGGGTTCGGTTCGGGTTCGGATAACCCATTTAAAATGTTTTTAAATTTTCAAAATTTATTATATACTTTAAATTTTCAAAATCTATAAGAAAGATAATATATTACATATAAATTTTCATAACATATATGCCAAAATACCTTAATTTAACACATAAATTAGTTTTCTTTGAATATTTGGATAAAGAATCAATAGATATTTAACTATTTTGGTGTTTTCAGTATATTTTAGTTATTTTAAACATTTACTTTTGACTATTTGCATATATTTTCCGAGTATTTTGGAAAATTAAAAGGTATCTTATATATTTTTAATATTTTTAATATACATTATATATAAAAATAATGTATATATTCAAGTATATAAATTTATTTCGGATACATTCGGGTACCCAAAATATTTCGGTTCGGATCGGGTTTGGTTTCGGTTCTTTAAATACAGAAATTTTGAATCCGTTCGGATATTTAATCAATTTTGGTTCGGGTTCGGTGCTACTTTTTTGGATCGGGTTCGGTTTAGTTTTTCGGGTTCGGATTTTTTGCCCAGCCCTAATTAGATCATATAAAACTGAACCACTCTTAAATCAACGAGTTCTATATCATTCCAGACATAAGAGAAAAAATATCCGACTCATTTACAACGTAAGCATACAAAGACCGTGTATGCTTATGCTCATTGATCTTCCAAAAACCAAATAATTGTGGCATAGACCAACATAGGCTCATGTTCGTATCACTAACTTTACTTCCATATATTTACTCTTCACTTACATCATATCACAACATACACAGTTATACAAGAACATGATTTTTTTTTTGTTCAAACAACCAAATAATGGTGACATATGGTTAGTAGATTTTTTAAATATGTTTTTTATATATTACATTTTACGAGACTATGTGTATAAGTTTTTTTTTTGAAAAAATGCATAACTATGTATATAAGTTAAAAGGTAAAATGTGTGACAAGTCAAATTATTATACTAAAAATAAAAGAAGATTAAATACAAACTAATAATAAGTACAACACAAATTATAACACTATTAAATTCTATATATATTTAATAAAATATTATATATATGTCTAATATGTATATATATATAAATGTTACACAAAATATATATAATATTATATACACATATTATATATACAATATATTATTAATTGAAATTTGACAAATCAATTTCCGCCCTTTAGGGCGGGTCCTAATCTAGTATATTATATTAATTAAGGTGCATTAAAGGTACTTTGGGTTGCTGCTTAATATAATAAGTGTACATGATTTTGAAAATCAAGATTTGATGCAACTAACGAAGACTTGAGATTGGCCGGTTGGGCAGTTGTCGATCTCCCATGAATCTTACAGAAAGCTATCTATATTTTTCCTTGCTACTCGTTGATGATATAGATGTTAAAATTCGTACATCAATATACTTTTAAAAGTACATTATTGAAAAGTGACCACTGAAAACCCCGATTTGGTTTGTAAATCGAATCACTCCTTTATTATTTTGATGAGACGAGATGTTTTTCCAGAATGCACTTACATCCGACCATATCTAATCTAATATTGAATAATAACACGTCTATGTTTCTATCCTTTTCTTGCTAAGGATATATTTTTATTCTTGCGGATGTAAAACAGGTTCACATTCTCAAAATTCTTGTGTAAAGTCCAAAACACATTAATTTTCAAGGCAAAAATCAGTCAAAAGATCGTAATCATATCCATTAAATCTGAGTAGTCCGTCTCAAATCAGATCAAAAGGATCTTCATGTTTTTCATGTATGATACTGTCCAAAGTAATATTTCCATTGCAGCGTGTAAGGCTGATAAAGTTTATGTTGACGCACGTACTCCAAATGATCCGATCCTTTAGCTATTTGATCCTCAAAGACTCCGTTCTGGAATCACTAACATTGCAATTATATATTAGTGAAACATTAATTTGAGAAGTTGGGATTCAAAATATCCAAAGAGACAACGATATGTTATGTTTAAAATGAAAATCATATGTTTTAAAATTGTTTAAAGTTTGAACAAAAATTTGCTTATATTTTTCTTTTTAGAGCAACTACAATGAAACTTTTATAAATTAATAATATTGAAACTACACCAAACTATAATTTTTTATTAATTTATAGAAAGTATTAATTTATCGATATACTTGTTAGTGAAGCCCATCTGGTTACGAAGCCCATGAGGAGTAACAAGGCTCAAGATCAAAGATCATCTCTTCTTCATCAACGGTCATCTCCTCTTTACTCTTTGTCGGCTTGCGTAACAGAGGAGGCTTGTACGGGTTCCTCACAGCTCCCTATCCAGAATCGCTTTACTCCTCTCTTAACGTCTTGCGTGGGCTAGTCAAGACCTTATCCTTACAGCTGTTATCCTAGTGTCTAGATCTTTCTCTTAGCGCTTTATATTGAGACTGATTGTCGTCATTGTAAGGTATCCGAGTATTACAGTTTTCTCAAGTAACAAGATAAAAGTTCAGTTTCCCTCACATGGTATCAGAGCCACCATAAACCTTAACAGGTATGGCTGATGCTGTGATTCCTTACCCATTTCCGAAAAATATCCATGTCTTGAGCTGTGTCACTATCAAGCTCAATGATAGCAACTATCTCTTATGGAAGACGCAGTTCGAGTCCCTGTTGTCGAGTCAGAAGTTGTTAGGGTTCGTGAATGGTGCGATGGCGGCTCCTGCAACTACGCGTGTAGTGATTCGTGATGGTGAGAACGTTGAGGAGCCCAACCCTCAGTTCGAGTCGTGGTTTTGCACAGATCAGCTTGTTCGATCGTGGCTGTTTGGTACTTTATCAGAGGAGGTACTGGGGTCGGTTCACACCCTCACCAACTCCAGAGATGTGTGGACCTCCTTAGCAGACAACTTCAACAAAAGTTCTGTCTCTCGCGAGTTTTCTCTTAGAAGAAGCCTTCAACTTCTCTCCAAGAAAGACAAAGACTTGGCAGCTTACTGCAGAGAGTTCAAGAGTACCTGTGATGCGCTCAGTGCCATTGGTAAGCCCATTGATGAATCTCTAAAAATCTTTGGGTTTCTCAATGGTCTTGGGTGTGAGTTTGATCCTATCACAACTGTGATTCAAAGCTCTCTCAGCAAGTTTCCTGCGCCAACGTTCAATGATGTTGTATCTGAGGTCCAAGCATTTGATGTGAAGCTCAAGTCCTATGAAGAGGTCCACGCGGTTAATCCTCAAATGGCATTTGCAAGTCAGAACATGAACCCGGGTTACAATCCAAACTACAGAGGAAGAGGTCGTTCTGGTCCTTACAGAGGAAGAGGTGGTTACTCTAGTCGTGGTCGTGGGTTCACTCAACATCAATTCAACAACAACAACCCTCAGAGTGAGAGACCAACATGTCAGATCTGTGGTCGTGTGGTGCATATTGCCCTCAAGTGTTACAATCGGTTTGATAACAATTATCAATCGGCTGCAGCTTTCAACTCTCTCAGGGTTGCTAGTGACAAAGATTGGTTTCCAGACTCAGGTGCAACCGCGCATATCACTTCATCCTCTGCCAATCTTCAGGGAGTTCAGCCTTATGAGGGTACGGATGTTGTTATGGTGGGAGATGGTGCGTATCTTCCCATCACTCACGTAGGTTCTGCCACAATTTCTTCTGCTTCAGGTAATTTACAGTTACATGAAGTACTAGTTTGTCCAGATATACAGAAGTCTTTGTTATATGTTTCTCGTCTGTGTGAGGATCATCCCTGTGGGGTATTTTTTTATGCTAATCATATATATGTCATTGACCTCCTTAAGGAGAAAGTAGTGGCCAAGGGAAGTCAAAATAAAGGGCTCTACTTGTTGAAGGATGAAATGTCTGCAGCTTTTTTCTCAGATCGTCAGGTTACTGCTTCAGAAGATCTGTGGCTTCTAAGACTTGGGCATGCAAACTACAAAGTCCTTCAACAACTTCAACAAGGCAACGAGATCAACATCAATAAGAGCAGAAAGAGTCTTGTTTGTCAATCTTGTCAAATGGGAAAGAGTCATAAGTTGCAGTTTTTTCAGTCAAATTTTCATGTTTCTCAACCTTTGGAAAGGATCCATTGTGATTTGTGGGGTCCTTCTCCAGTTATTTCTAGTCAGGGTTTCCGTTATTATGCTGTCTTGATCGATGATTGTACCCGTTTTTCTTGGCTATATCCTCTGCGAAATAAATCAGATTTCTTTCCAATATTTCAAGCTTTCAAGGTTTTGGTTGAGAAACAATTTGACAAGTGCATTAAAGAGTTTCAGTCAGATGGTGGTGGAGAGTTTGTGAATAGGCAAATGAAGCAGTTCTTACAAGCTAATGGCATAGTTCATCGGTTGTCTTGTCCTCACACTCCAGAACAGAATGGGTTAGCAGAGAGACGTCATCGCTACTTCACGGAGTTAGGCTTATCGATGTTGTATCAATCTCATTTGCCTCTCAATCTGTGGGTTGAAGCCTTTGCAACAGCCAGCTACTTAAGTAACTTACTGCCTTCGTCAGCGTTGAGTAACAGAAGTCCATATGAAACTCTGTTTCAGAAGAAACCAAGTTATCAAGCGCTTAGAGTTTTTGGCTCCGCTTGTTATCCATGCTTACGACCTCTACAGACACACAAATTTGATCCCAAATCCCTTCAATGTGTGTTTGTAGGGTACAGCAGTCAGCACAAGGGCTACAGATGTTTGTATCCCCCTACTGGTCGGGTCTATATCACGAGGCACGCCATCTTTGATGAAAATGTCTTCCCCTTTGCAGAACAATACAAACATCTGCTGCCTAAATATGACTCTGCACTACTGAAGGCCTGGCAATCAGCTACAGTTACTGAACCTGTACCTATGGAAGACACCAGGATCACTCGCATCTTCCCTTTGCCTCAAGTCCCAGTGTCTGAACCTCCAGCTCAAGTAGCAGACCAATTTCAAGATAACAACAATGACGAAGCTGATAATAATGAACAAGAAGCTATCATCCCTCCGGTTCCTCTCCAAGCATAGCCAGTTCCTAATGTTCATCCTATGCAAACTAGAGCCAAAGCTGGAATCCACAAACCCAACACCAGATATGCTTTACTTGCTCCTCAATATTCTGTAACTATTCCAAAGACCATTGAGGAAGCGATGAAGCATCCTGGCTGGAATGCTGCAGTTTCGCTGGAGATGAATAACATTCATATGCTTGACACTTGGTCGTTGGTTCCTCCTTCAGAAGGGATGAACATACTGAGCAACAAATGGGTACATACGGTGAAGCTGAATCCTGATGGTACAGTAAAGAAGCTGCGATCAAGATTAGTAGCAAAGGGCTATGAACAGGAGGAAGGCATCGATTATTTGGAGACCTTCAGTCCAGTGGTGAGGACTGCAACTATACGGTTGATGTTGAATATTGTAACCACTCTCAGCTGGCCAATCAAGCAATTGGATGTGTCAAGTGCCTTCCTTCACGGAGAGTTAAAAGAACCTGTATACATGTCTCAACCTGCTGGCTTTGTGGATCCTCAGAAACCTGACTACATCTGCAAGCTCACAAAAGCCTTATATGGTCTCAAACAGGCACCGAGAGCCTGGTTTGATACTTTCAGTAACTTCTTGATCGACTTTGGTTTTGTCTGCAGCATGTCTGATCCGTCTTTGTTCACTTACTGCAAAGACAATCAGTTCATGGTTCTCCTATTGTATGTAGATGACATACTTCTTACGGGTAGTGATGAGAAATTGCTTCAAGCTCTAGTCAACAAGTTGTCTACTCGGTTCTCAATGAAAGATATGGGACGACCATCTTATTTTTTGGGAATTGAGATGGACACTCTTGAGGATGGCATCTTTCTGCATCAGCAAGCTTACATCAAAGAGATTCTTCATGTGGCTGCGATGTCCGACTGTAATCCCATGCCCACTCCTCTCCCTCAACGTATTGAATCGGTGGATGACACCTTGTTTTCAGAACCTACATACTTTCGGAGTCTTGCAGGCAAACTGCAGTACCTCACCATCACTCGTCCTGACATTCAATATGCAGTTAATCTGGTGTGTCAACGAATGCATGCTCCTACAGTTACCGACTTTTTGCTCTCCTGAAGCGGATTCTAAGATATCTAAAGGGCTCACTGAAGTATGGTCTCCACATTAAGAAGAGCAAAGACATGTCGTTAATGGCTTACTGTGACAGTGATTGCGGTGGATGCCGAGAGACCAAGCGTTCCACAACTGGTTTCTGCACTATCTTGGGTTCGAACCTAGTCTCGTGGTCAGCAAAAAGACAGGACACAGTCTCAAGATCATCTACGGAGGCAGAATACAGAGCCTTAGCGGAGACGGCTCAAGAAATAACCTGGATCTCTCAACTCCTGCGTGACTTGAATATCCCGCAAGATCATGCCACGCTACTGTTATGTGACAACCTATCGGCAGTTTACTTAAGCACAAATCCAGCTCTGCACAAGAAGTCTAAACATTTTGACAGAGACTGGCATTATATCCGAGAACAGGTGGCTCTTGGGCTCATTGAAACTAAGCATATCCCAGCGGAGCAGCAAATTGCAGACATTTTTACCAAACCCCTGGCTCGGAAGGCGTTTGAGCAATTGAGAAGCAAACTTGGCGTTGAAGAATCTCTCACGCAAAGTTTGAGGGGGAGTGTTAGTGAAGCCCATCTGGTTACGAAGCCCATGAGGAGTAACAAGGCCCAAGATCAAAGATCATCTCTTCTTCATCAACGGTCATCTCCTCTTTACTCTTTGTCGGCTTGCGTAACAGAGGAGGCTTGTACGGGTTCCTCACAGCTCCCTATCCAGAATCGCTATACTCCTCTCTTAACGTCTTGCGTGGGCTAGTCAAGACCTTATCCTTACAGCTGTTATCCTAGTGTTTAGATCTTTCTCTTAGCGCTTTATATTGAGACTGATTGTCGTCATTGTAAGGTATCCGAGTATTACAGTTTTCTCAAGTAATAAGATAAAAGTTCAGTTTCCTTCACAATACTAATTGAACCAAAAAATCAATTTAGAACTATAAAATTATATTAGTTTATAAAAATTTTAGTGTATATTAATTTATCAATTATTAATTTAAAGAGGTTAAACTGTATAAGTTATCTCTTTCTTTTGTATTCTTTCTAAGGGCTTTTTTTTATTCTTTCACATATCTGAATTTGTTTACAAATGAAGCATGTGAGGCAGAGTAGATTTGTTTCGGGACTGGGAGGATTTGTGATTTGTAAGCTCCACCATAATGTTTCGTGTTTCACTCTTTTCATTTGATAAAGATGACAAATAGAGCTTTCATTTAAGATAATCCTTCGGTTCTATTGAAACCAAAGTCTAATAACGTCAACAGTCAACACCATAATTCTTTCTTATGTCGAGACTAATTAAATCAATGATATTAATTAAAAGCCAATTAATTAATACTCTTTTTGTACCATTTTAAGTGATGTTTAAGGTTTTTATACAAATATTAAGAAAATACAAATTTTTATGTAATTTATCTTGGTTACATAAAATTGCATTAAATAAAATCAGTCTAACCAATAAAAAAACATATAGTATTTTGTAATTGGTTGCAAATTTCAATTGACATTAAATTTTATCTAGAAATGTGAGAACATCACTTATTATGAAACAAAATAAAATACTTAAACAGCACTTAAAATGATACAGAGGGAGTATGTACTGAATATTATTTCGTTCGTTTCTTACATATAGGTGTTTTCGTACGATCGAATGCTCTGTATTTTCTAAGTATTTTATGGTTTATCCCAACCGATACAACCAGTGAACCAGAGACAGACCTACATGCATTAATGGTGGGTCAGTTGACACCCCTTAAATCGTATAAAACCGATTTTTTTACATGAATAATAAGAATATTTGTTAGTTCTGGTGGTTAAATCTTTTCTTCTGACACCCCCCCCTAAATCAGGGTTCAAACCCCAGTTGACCTCATATTTTTACCTTTTTTCCCAGACTTAAAAGTCCATTTAAATTTTTGATCCATGTTAAACTAGAGTCTGGGTCCGCCACTGGATACAACTAGCAATTAAATTATAAAGTATAAGGGTAACTTTGGTCTTTAAAATGTTATTATGTACATAGCCTTAAACATCAAACTTTATGAAACGTAGAAAATACTAAACGAGCCTCCTATTTTTAATTAACTTACATATAGGCATGTTTGCATGAACCGTAAATAAACCCGTCAACTCCGTAAGTTGTCTTTCCATGCCGGCACTTTATATCTGTGACTTCAAAAGAACTGTCTTTTGTCGATATTATACTTCGTGACACCGAAAGGAGCTCTAAACGATAAGGATGTCGAGGACAAGACCCAAATCCATCGAACTCTTTTAAAGAAATTGTTTGGCTCGTTCAGCTCTTTTCTCTAGTTTTCCTCTTAATAGACATGTTTCACCTTAGATAATTCGACAGAGTTCCGACTAATACCTTATCAAAATTAATTAGTGTTCACCAACATCAAATGTTATAAGAATTGCCGCACCTGCACCGAGTACGACTTGTGGCATTTTTGGGTTGGGTGAGGCCTTATTTTTTAACATTGAATATCTCAAGTGGACTAACTTTCAGAATAAATATATAAGATGATGGCGATGACTTCATATATATTGTCATCATCCAAATTTTCATATTAAATTTTGCATGTGTAATGATTCAAAAATCATGTTTATGTGAAATAGTACATAGGTCTCCTGATAATCGTTGTCGATTTGGGATATTAGGACCACATTTTATATCGTTCTAATCTTTAAAATAGTGCGCTGGCTTAGAAAAAAAAAAGTGAACTAAGAATTTCTCTTTTAACCACACTTTAATCACGTAACCATTTCAAAATGTAAATCGGATTTTTCTTATCATATATATATATATATATATATCTACGATCTCTATTTTGGGTCGACTGGGTCTGGCTAGACCAATGTTTGAAATTGAAACCCTAATCCAGTTTCAAATTGGACTAGAAAACTAAACAATTAAAGTTTTTTTTTGTCACTCCATTGTATGAGAATCCAAATTATTATTCTTTTGGATAATCATATATATATATTTCTACATTTTAGAAAAAAATATCATATATATTTCCAAAACTAATGAATTGTGTTGTAAAGCGTATCAAATGGTATGTCATTTTTTTTTTTTGCTTTTCATGAAACCTTTATATTTCTTTTTGTTCTTTGCTATAAATTTTCGATCATGTATGGGAATCCAATTTTTTGCTCTTTTGGATTATTCGGTCTGATATATAACGAGTATGAGCAACACGATTTCGTATACTGTTTTTTTTGGGCTAGTTACAATTTGAATAGTTTAAAACTTCAATCTCGGTTTGATTGAAGCTATTGGACCAAGTAGAAACATAGCAAAAGGTAGAAGGAAGAAAGCTTAATGATTTGTTTTTTCGATATTACGGTGTATAAAAAAGTAACACATATAGGACGTGACACCTGGATTAATCTATTGATTAGGTGAGATTATTTTATGTTAAGAGTAACTAAAGACCAACAAATGTTAATGACTTAAGTTCAAAAAAAATTGTTAATGACTTATTCTTTGTACAAAGTGACATATACTACTATCATGTAAACTTTGCTTGAGCCCAAAGGATAAACTGGCATGGATAATACATCAGTGAACATGGTAGTATTACTATTATTACTAGGTAAGGAACCCGTGCGATATCGCACGGGAGCTATTTTTACAAAAATAAATTTTCACATTTTTCAATAGAAAATTTTATTTATGTATCCAAAATTTTTCAATTGAAAAGACATGGACATAAATTATTTATAGATTTTCAAAATTTTCTTTCAATAATCACATCTTTTGAATTCAAAGGTAGTTATTTTGAAATGATACTAATATTAATAGTCACAAATTTTCAATATGAATAATCATAATTTTTTAATATAAATGGTCACATTCTTTTAATAAATAATTATCTACAAATAATAGAAATCATGTTTTCTTTAACCGCTGATATCATTATTTCTTTGTGGGAAAAAAAATTAACATCCCGGTGAAGTTTGTTCCTAATCTATAATCTAACGGCTACGATTTTTAATTAGGAACTTAGGAAGACATCATTGTTTCACTTAAAGAAGAGATGTATTAATTCTCTAAAGCTGTTTCTTTTCAAAATAATAGCCAATTAATGAACCCTTTCATATTTGTTGGTGAATTAAATTTTAGGATCTACTGACATCATCGTTTTTGTATGGAAAATAAATGAAAGTCTACATATATATAATTCTATAGTTGTTGACCAAAAAATGTAATTCTACGGTTCTGATTTTAGATGATTTCATATTTTTAAAATAAAATTTGTTTTGATGGTCGAGATTAGCACACCTATTAATCCAAGGCTTGATATTAGACTTACCTGTAAGCAGTTTACAAAAAAAAAAAATTAGACTTACCTTTTGTTTGACCGAAGCTTTGTGTCGGTATGAAGCATTGCGTTTGTTAACAGAGCTGTGAGTCTTGTGACCCCTGGTTTGCATCTCTTCCTTTGTTTATACTGACAGTGCTATTTCTGCTTTTTTCAATTTTTGTTTTTATTCCTGATTCGTTTTTTTATTAAACCATATATTATCGTTCGATCATTCTCCATTCATTGCCATTTACATTGTCGATAATTGAAGCTTTTTTTTTATCAATTTTGAAGCTTCTTTTATGAAGATAAATCTTCTGAAACTTTCTATCTAATTATGTTGCGTTTATGAAGGTCGTCAAACTATTTTTATCCCTATCAACACGATCCAGATTGCTCCATTATTGCATTGTCGATATACTGTATGCATGATATCTTTTAGTTTTCGCAAGGTCTGTAAATACTAATACTCCGCGGGATTGACACAGGTGGCCATAGTTGCATATTAAAAAGCCTGCGAAACTACCAATTTCATGTCTGGCTACAAACCTTTAAACTAATGAACAAAACAACGATTTATTCACTCCTGCAGATTATCAATAAACCTAGATACGGTCAAATATATATTATCAATCTGATTATACATATGTATGGAGTAGAACTGATCACGTAGTGGAATCTCGGAGAGTGAAAAATCTCTATGCATGTACGTATACGTCAGTCACAGATCGAGTTTCTCATTAATAATTTTTATAGGAAAAAATAAAAAAATACGGTTGATTTGTTCAACTATTTATATATTTTGAAAATCTATTTGAATAGTCGCATATTTTCAATTTAAATAGTCGTATTCTTTTAATTTAAATGTAGTTATTTACAATATATAAATAGTTACAACTTTTCAATATAAATGGTCACATTTTTTCAATAGAAATAGTTATTTTAAAATAAAAAGACACAACTTTTAAAATTTATACTTTTAAAGGTTGCTTGTTGAAAACACATAAATATAAATTATTTTTTTATAAATGAATACATAACCTTTCAACTAAAAAAAACTAAGACTAATGATTTCATTGTTTTTTTTTTGGATTTTTGGCTATCTAAACATGTATAACTCTTCCTATTATTTTTTGTTCACAACGCTTCATTTGTATATCTTCTAGAAATATTTAACGACCAAATTGCACATAATTTTTTATTCATCATTTTATTTTGATTAGTGAAATTATACTTTGAAAAAATACTCTGAAGCTATTTATAGATTTTCAAAAATTACTTTGAAGAGTCACATTTTTCAATTGAATAGTCACAACTTTTGGATATGAATAGTCACAACTTTTAGAAATGAATGGTCACAAATTTTCGATACGAACACATTCTTTCAAACTAAATGGTCACATATTTTCAATTAAATTAAAAAAAATAAACACATAAACTTTCAATATAAATGGAATGCATACCTTTTGGAATTGTTTTGGTTTCCTATTATTAGTAGATAAATCATTTACCTAAATGTCCACGCTGTATTTGTAAAAATCTTAAATGGAAAGTTTTTCTAAATAATATATGCGTATATTGATTTCTAAATAATCAACGTAAACGACTATACTATAAATTATAAATGGAAACAATACATATATAACGCCAACGTACGTAAATACGTATATATCACCACGGATGCAACTAGGCAAAGTATGATCCTAGTGTAGCATATTCCAGTTGATATGCCGTCGAATTTAATATGTTTTGATGACACTAAACCTTTATTGCCATTTTCTGATAAAAAAATATTTGATTTCAAGATGAACTTCAAATATTTGTTTGTCTTGTCTTCTTCTTGGATTTGAGAATTCATTTCCCTTCCTTTTTCTCTACGCATATTCTCTTTCTTTCTCGCACAGTCACACACACACACACTTCACGATATATATACATATATATTCTTTTTTGAACAACCACACTTCACGATATATAATATCATAAACCTAGCTTTTTGCCATCTTCGAGTTTTTTTTTTTACCGGCGACTTCTTGAACATGGTTTTGTCGTTGCTCGCCAACTGGAGAAAAAACAATATATCACTGCCTTTACTGTTCTACTTTAAATAAAAGTTTAAAGTTTTTTCTTCTGTCGAATTCTAATTTAAGCTTGGATATCCCCTGCAACTGAGGGTTGATACCTTTCAAAGTTGTGATTATTAATTAAACATTATTTTTGAATTTCTGTATTTTATATTCAGTCACTCGTCATCTCTTTTTCTATTTTTTTCCGTTTATAGTTTCTTATTTACAGATGGTGAAGAAGAAGAAGAAGAAGAAGAAAGGCAAGAGAGGAGAGAGCTTTAAAATCCTATTTTCTAGGGTTTGTCTTCCCTGTAAGTATTCTTGATTTCTTCTCTTTGACTTTTGACCATATTTTCTTGAGGTAGTACTATATACATATACACATATATTCACTCTTTGTTCAGTATGTTACTGTTTATGTTCTTCAGTATATTAATTAGCCAAACCCTCTATACGTTTTCTCTTGTGGGCAGTTTGACCAACTTCAATCTTTGGTTCACTTTCTTGATTAAATCAAATCTGTTTAACTCAGATTAGCTAAAACAAATTTTCTTTCTCTATAACTTCCAGGGGAAGTGATGTGGTTCATAAAACATAACCTGTAGATCTGGTTAGTTAGTCCATGATTGAATAGTTTTTTTGGTATATCTACTTTGGTTGGCTATTTAAGGTTCTATAGATAGAGAAACGGAATGATTCTCAGTGTTTGATTCAGTTCTTGGTTGGAACTTTACAGAGAGGGAATGTCAGAGGCTTAGCAGCAGAGGGAGAGACTTCAATTTTTACCAAGAAATGTTGACGGTAAGAGAGGACCACACAGGTAGGTTTCTAGCAAGCTCGAGCATGTCTAGGCCAAGGAAGATTCGGATTCATGGCTACAAGATACCGGATCTGAACCTAGACCCTTGCCTGGATGAAGAAGTAACGAAAGAGGTGGTTGGTTCTAAACAACAGGATGCAGATTACGTTCCTCAGCTTGCTTACGAGCTAGAGGTCGAGATACTCTCACGCGTCCCGCGTTTTGAGTATTGGAAACTAAACCTTCTGAGCAAACGCTTTTCGCGTTTACTAAAAAGCGGTAAGATATTCAAGGTGCGGCGAGACCGCGGTGTGGTCGAACCGTCTGTCTTTATGCTGTCAAACGGCGACACGAGGTGGACCATGTTCGATAAGGACTTCGAGAAGTTTCAGAAGGTTCCTGAACTTCCTTCCGACATGTGTTTCTTCCGTGGAGACAAAGAATCGCTCTGCGCTGGAACGCATTTGATCGTCACTGGGAAGGAGGAGAAGAGCATTGCCTTGTGGAGGTACGAGGTGGAGACGAGCAAGTGGTTCAAGGGTCCTGCGATGATCACGCCGCGGATCTTGTTCGCTTCAGCTACTTGTGGGACTGTTGTGTTTGTAGCTGGAGGGTTGAAGATCGATGGAGACGGGTCTTTAGAAGTCGTGAATAAAGCAGAGAAGTACGATTCCGAGACCAAAACGTGGACGCGTCTCCAGGGGATGCACAAGCGGAGGAAATTCTGTTCTGGATGTTACTTGCACGGCAAGTTTTACGTCATCGGTGGGAGGGATGAGAGAGATCAAAACCTAACTTGCGGAGAACGTTACGATGAGGGGACGGATACTTGGGAGTTAATACCGGACGTTCTCAAAGACATGTCTTTCTCTTCTATTCAATCTCCACCGCTCATCGCGGTAGTGAATGAAGATCTTTACTCTCTGGAAACATCGGCGAACGAGCTTCGCGTTTATGATACAAACGCTAACGTTTGGAAGAAGCTTGGTGATGTTCCTGTTAGAGCCAAGTCTAATGGAGGTTGGGGTGTTGCGTTTAAGTCGCTTGGGGACAAGCTGCTTGTGATTGGAGCATCTTCCGGACCGTCCAGGACAGAGACGATGTCCGTTTACACTTGTAGTCCGTGCGCTGATCCTAAGGAGAAGCTGGTTTGGGAGGAGTCTAAACGCTGCTGTGGTGTTCGGCTCAGCCATTTTATTTTAAACTGTTGTGTGATGATTGCTTAAGTGTCTTCTCTATAGAAAATCAAAACTGGAGTCAGTTTTGGCCTTTTGTGTGTTTTGAAATAAGATAAGTTGTGGCGTCGCCAGACGCCTAAACTTAATCGCTGTGGGGGGTTGTCTTTCTTGTTTGGCGTTTACGGTCTTGTGCATTTTAGTAAACGCTTGTACTCTTTGTGATATAAAATTCAGCATTTGTATGTTAATTTCAAGTAGGCATTGACATTTTTGTAACTGAACTCCAGACTCAAACCAACCTAAAATTAATAGAAAAAAAAATCCGAGATCATATATTTCCGAGCTAAAAAAAGTTCAAAATAAATTTTGTAAGATAGTATATCAGATTCGAATATTATCTTTCAAATCCGACGTGAACATATATAAATTCTGAATGAAGTTATGAGGTTGAATCCATAAGAAACTAATCAGAATCCTAACATGTATCCAAATGTCCATACCTAGTTAAAGTGATTATGTGAAAAAATAACAAACGGTTGTGTAAAATAAAGTGATATCTCCATATGCTTTTTCGTTTACGATAAGCAGGCCTCATATGTTCTTAAGGCCCATTCGTATGTTTGAAGGAAACTACTCCCCGTTTCCTATATACACTACTACACTGCAGGACGTTTTAAGCGCCAAGCAAGTGAGAGTAAAGGCGTTTAAGCCATTTTGGAGACGAAAGAGGGAGGGGGAGATAACAAATGGCGGGAAAGCGTACGTCGCCGTTTTCGTCTCCGTTGCTGAAACCACCGCCGCTTTCGACTCCGAGAGCGGAAGAAGAGACGGAGTGCTGGAGAAAGGAAGTGGACGAGAACCTGAAGCGTCTCCAGTCGCTGCTTTTCGGTGCCGAACAGTTCCTTGAGAAATCAGATTTCTCCTCCGCTCAGATCCTCGGGCTTCGTCTCCTAGGTTTCCTCGATTCTCGATCCGTCACGGACGCCGATCGTGATTTCATCGCACCTATCAGACGAGAAGTTTCCTCGAATGTCGATTCAGCTTTGGAAGGCCTCGTTTCAGATTCGGATCGGTACTCCTTAGCTTGTCCCCCTTGTAATTGGATTAGATTTTACTTGCTGAGAGTAGTTGATTCGTACGAGGTGTAGCTTGCATTGTTAGGTGTTGAAAGGCTAATTAGTCTCTTTATCTGTAATCTATGAGCGTAACATTTGAAGCTGAAATGTATATAAGTGATTGCTACTCTTCTCCAAGCTCAGTTTTCGTCAATATTGTCTACAGGCAAGCATTTGAACTTGCAAAGGCAGCTCCAGGCCCTATTTTTGGCAGCAGAGGCGACTTTGATGTGGAGAAGATCAAGCAGTCGAAACATTTTCATTTTCATCATAGCCAGTCTAACGGAAAGGGTGTTAAAGAGATGGTAATGCTACGACCTTTGAAACGAGGATTACTTTACTAAGTACTGTTTATGCATGGAACTGAGATTTTTGTTTTGGCTCCAACATGGATAATGAACCTAATGTGAACTTGTTTTCAGGAAGAGCGGCTGGATGCGCGTAAATTAATTCCCAAAGCATCTAAGCCAATGATGCAAGCTAGACTGACTTCATTGTATGGAAATAGCATGGTTAAACCAGATAATCAGCGCAGAACTTCCGTGAGCAATCAAGACAGTACCCCTGATGAGTGTGCCATTGTCGAGAGAAGCCATGGAGGTGGTTTTGGAACAAAGCGAGCTCATGGAGAAATCAGCAACTTCTCAAATCATGGGGAAACGAAGGAAGATGGTGCTGCTAATGGATTTGTTTCCGCCAAAATAAAACTGGTATAAGGATCTTTAATTATGCTTCTCTTACCGTCTACCATATTTAAACTTTAGCTCTATGATTAGATGTTTCAAAGTTTTAAATTGTGCTTTATTACCTATTACATATTTTGACTGGTGGAAGAATCTGTTTTCTGTAATACAGAATCTCAACTTTGGCGAGCTTAATCTTTCAAACTGTGCTTTGTTACCTTTTGCATATTTTGATTAAATGTTTCTCACGGTTTATAAGTATGGATGTTCCTTACTGATTTTGTGAGCCACCATCTGAACTTTGCAAAGCATAATCTTTTGAACTGTGCTTCGTTACCATTTGCATATGTTGACTACTATCTCTCTTGCTTTAGGAAATGGACGTTAGACAGAAACGAGGATCAACCGGGGCACCCAATTCATCTTTTTCTCCTCAGGGTGAAAACAAGGCGTTAGCCAGGGGATACGGTGCAAGATCGGGTGGCTATTTAAGACGTGGAAACCGCGGTAATTTTGTTCCTCCAGTTAAATCTAGCGGGAATAATGTTGGAAATACGACGTCTCGTATTGGTGGAAAGACTGATGATACACTAGATGATTCAACCAGAACATGGTAAGTGATTGTTAATTACTATATTAAAAACATTGTCTCTGTTCTTTATTTCACATTGATAGTGGTTCATCAATAATACATGCCTAACAATAGGACGACAAGATATGCAATATATGTTAAAACTATGCCTGATCTGTTGTTCATGGTGAAATTTAACTGAGGTGTAGTCTTTAGTTGCATATGCACACTTATCAATTCAAATTTTGTGTATAAGCAATTTCTATCACCAATTTTTGTAATATGCTTGTAAGTCTGAAAAGAACTTACCCTGTTCTAGTTTGGAGATGCTCTGTGGTCCTGATGGTGAGCTTCCCGAGAAGTTGAGAAACTTGGAACCTCGTCTTATAGAGCATGTCAGCAACGAAATTATGGACCGAGACCCCAATGTCCGCTGGGATGATATTGGTACAAGAAGATGATTAAAACATGTTTCGTTGCAGTGCATATTATTATCTCACTTGCATCTTGAGTTTCTCACCCTAAGTTGTTGCTGTGCAGCTGGTCTGGAACATGCTAAAAAGTGTGTTACTGAGATGGTCATCTGGCCATTGTTACGTCCTGACATATTTAAAGGTTGTCGTTCTCCTGGGAAAGGACTTCTTCTCTTTGGTCCACCAGTAGGTACCCCTTATCCTTTTCGACATTGAAGATGATGTGTTTTTGTGTATGTTCTTAATTCTACATCAACTTCATTCCAGGGAACTGGTAAAACTATGATCGGAAAAGCTATAGCTGGAGAAGCAAAAGCAACTTTCTTCTATATTTCAGCCAGTTCATTGACAAGCAAGTGGGTTAGTTCCACATCTTTGCTTGCGTTTCACAAGGACATTCGTAGAATATAGGTCAGTGATTTTTTTACTGCAGATTTAACATTAAAACGAGTGTACATGCAGATTGGCGAAGGAGAAAAGCTAGTGAGGGCCCTTTTTGGAGTTGCAAGTTGCCGCCAGCCTGCAGTCATATTCGTAGATGAAATAGATTCTTTATTATCTCAGGTTTGTTCTTATCTCTTGAACTTTATCAATGTATATAACGTGGCCTGTAAAGAATAAAAAAAGGGTGGTTTATTATAGACAATTTGTGGCATGTTTTCACATTTTTGGTTCCCCTAATGTAAACGTTTTGCTGAAAGAAACGAACTTTCACCCTTTGCAACAGCGCAAGTCAGATGGTGAACATGAATCGAGTAGAAGACTCAAGACACAATTTCTGATTGAAATGGAAGGTTTCGATAGCGGCAGTGAGCAAATTCTCCTAATCGGTAAAAGAAATTGGAACATGCATGTTTGAGTTTTGTGGGTTTGTGAGAGTACTTTATGATGATTGTTTATGTTTGGTCAGGAGCAACAAATAGACCCCAAGAGCTCGATGAAGCAGCAAGAAGACGGCTTACCAAGAGACTCTACATTCCTCTTCCTTCATCTGGTGAAGAATAATAAACGCTTTTTTCATATCATTCTGTGGTTTTGTTCGGAAAAACTGCCCTTACGTGGTTTGTTTTTGTTATTGAAGAAGCAAGAGCATGGATTATACAGAATCTCCTACAGAAAGATGGGTTATTTACATTATCCGAGGATGATATGAGTGTCATTTGCAAGCTAACTGAAGGTAAAATTATCATAAGAACTCAGAAACACTTTTATTGTTGTAGGCAATTTGTGGAGTTGTGATCTTAAAATTCCCAAGATCTAAACCCAATAATCCAAATGCACATTTTCAGCATAACCAAGATATTAGCTTGTTTTGCAATTTTTGTGACTGCAGGGTACTCAGGATCAGACATGAAGAACCTAGTGAAAGATGCAACTATGGGTCCATTAAGGGAAGCTCTCAAACGAGGCATAGATATAACAAACCTGACGAAAGATGACATGCGACTTGTGACTCTTCAGGTAACACACAAAAGTGAAGATGTTGATTATATTATCATTTTTTGGGTTAGATTTAATTGGATGTTATGTTAATTCTGTGAATACACATGCAGAATAAAGAAATATTTGTTGAGTCTCTTTTTGATAAATTTGGTCCTGATGCAGGACTTTAAAGACGCATTGCAGGAAGTAAGGCCTTCGGTTTCTCAGAACGAGCTTGGAATCTACGACAACTGGAACAATCAGTTTGGTAGCTTAAGCCTTTAAGACTAAGACTGGTGAGTTATACAATTACCACTGATCCTTTTCTTTTCTGGAATATACATTTGCATTATTTATCACAATTATAAGATATACAGCAGCGCCATTGTAGATAAACAAGAGTTTTTACTGTACCTGCTAATACCTAAGAATACAGTCTCCTTTTTTCTTCTTTGCCCCTTCTATATATTGTCCTGTCAAGGAATTAAAAGAAAAACCTTGAACGATTCATATAAAATCGCTCTTTAAATTTTCAAACATTTCTGTGTAACCTATACATCATGTTTGCACTATTTTTTTGTTCCTTTCTGTAATATTTTACAGCACCAACCACTAAACATTCTGCACCATTCTTATTCGAGTTGCCTGTTTCAGGAGACTCCTGGACCATTGTGCTCGAAGAACTGGCAATGGATGGGCTAGTTGACTCGTCTGAGCATTTATGTAAACAAACAAGAAGTGATTCCACAAGTAAAAAACAATCAAAATTCTCACCGCCACTTATGTATAGTTTTGACTCTTACCCTATGTACCACCAGCTCAAGAGGCTTGGAAAAGCTTTGTTCAGATGAATGAGCTTGTTCTAAAAATGCATCAACATTCTCTACCGGCTAATTTCATCAGAACGGGTACAAAAAAAGAGAACTTCATTGGCACAGCTGCTTCTCCTTGATGATCTCGTTGTCTTCTCCATGGTGTAATGGTTTCTACTAACCATAGAGAGAAATCATACATTTTTACCAATTTATCAGACATAGCTTTTCATATTTTAACTCCTTTCAATGAAAACAACATTTGTTTAAACTTTCCTCACACAAGCAAACACAAACAGAAGCTCATACCATTGTTTCTGGCTCTGTTGTTTACTCTCACTTTCTCTCTATATATATTCTTCTACATAAAATCTTATTGTTTCAGAGGAGTTACCAAATCTCTCACAACACACAGAGACAAACTCACATTAGAGACACAACAAGAACTGAGAGTCGTGCGCTTATTCCCCGGAGCCTCTTCACCCTTTTGCTAAGACGCACACACTCCTCACTTAGTAAACCATACATGACTCTTAACTAAATCCCACAAGCTTACGCTCTTACGGTACTATGCATATATATATATATAGATATAGATTTCAGACAGAACGCCACTCCGCCACTTAGCAACGTGGTAATGCAAAGGTTGATCGGCTTTATGGAGAACCAGCTTGTTCGCAGAGATCTAGCAGATCCAATGTCTGCAACAAAACATCATAATGAACCGGCATAATCATCAGTACAAAAAGATCCCTCTCTATAAAAAAAATCTTAGATCCATGGAGATACTCTTACCTCGGGAACAGAGAGCTCAAGGCGGAATTTTGGACCATCGTAGTGGTGAAGAACAGGCCTGAAGGAATCCTCTTCCAAGGCTTTGCAGATCTTCCTCACTCTGATCCTCACCTGTTAGAGCACACACAAGTCGAATTGGTATCAAAGCTGAAAGTGTAAAGGATGCAACTTTTGTGTTCATAAAAAATTCTACCTGCGCGGGAAATCTTGACTCTCCTTTGCACTTTTTGTCTTCCCAAGCAGTCGCATCTATATTAGTACCTCCAAAAGTTGTTGCCTAAACCAGGAAAAGCATATTTCAGTAAGACAACGTGCTGTTAATTGCTAAGAGATATCAGAAGAGGAGAAACAAACCTCAAAGATACCATGGAGCTGGTGAGTGGTGTAATTGTAAAGAAACAGAGGCAATCCAGGTGTTATTGCCCTCACAGAGTCTCTGTATCTTGGAGGTAACCCTGAAAAATTGAAACACAAGATTTAAAAAAAAAATGAAACGAATTGACAAAGCATATTATTGCAAAGAAACATGTACGCTTGAAAAATTACCAAACAGGTGACGCTTCAAGTCCTCCTCCATGGTATCGTTGTTGCAAACAAAGATGTACCCGCCAAGAACTTCGTTCCTTGGAAGCGTCTCGGACGCAGGCAGAGTCTTAAACCTCTTGTCAACAGCACTATCATTGCTGTTGTTGTGTTTGCTCAGCTCTTTGTTAGCAACAACATTGCCACTATACTTGTTAACCTTCGTGTTGCCTCCTCCACTTTTGAAGAAATCATTCTTCTGGAAAACAGCAGCATTCATGTTGTTGTAAACATTGCTGTTGTTAAACATGTTGAAGCTAAGGTTGTTGTTGTTGTTGTCGTGGAAACTAAGCTTGTCTGATGGTCTGAACTCAGAGTAGCCAGCTTTGGAGAGATCGAGGTTGTTCGACCTTTCGCTTTTCATCCTCGTCTGCTCAGCGAGCTTGGTTGCGACGGTGGACCATTTGTGATCCTCTGATGCTCGTGACTGAGTCTGGCCTCGTAGCTCATCACCCAATTGCCAGAAGCTGTCCATAGCTTTTGAATTAACACAAAGAAAGAGACTTTATCACCTTATTGCATACAATTAACAATAAAATTTGAAAAAGGAAGAACATTTTAATTGCAAAAGTTAAGGTTATCCCTAAACCCTCAAACCCTAATCATATCCAACCGAGAGAGAGATAACACAGACTAGGTTTAGGGTTTATACAGAAAGGTGTTACAAAGCATAGAGAACAAACCTTTTTAGCCTCTTCTGCTTCCACGAAATGCGCCGGACGTGAAGATGAGACACCGGAGAAGAAAGCGCGTCAGAGAGATTGGTAGATTATTATAGAAATGGTCACTGAGTCTCTCTCTCTCATGAGTGGTGGATCTCTAGTTTTATTAGAGTCTTTTTCCGAAATAGCCCTTTGTCTTCTCCACTATTTACGATTTTTGCCACTGCCGTACTAACCACGCGTCGTCGCTTCAGTAGCTCTCAAGTTTGAATTTTTTTTTGGATCTATGGAAGCTGCCGAGTCCTTGTCCACCGTTCGATTCAGTTGTTTTCAACCTTATTATTAAAATATCTATAAATTTACACACATAAAGATAAAGTTTTATTTCTCTTTTATTTATATGTTTTATTTTCTTACAGAAATATAGATATTATTATTATTGAAAATCATGGATCACATGTGAGAATTGTTATGACTGTATCGGTATCTATACTTTTTCACCGACAAGTATTTTTTAACTAATGATATTTAGACCGAAGTTCAATTAATTCCGCAGAAAACATTACGCAGTGAATAGCAGTATAACTTTCATGCCTAAGATATGATCTCATGTTTTAATCAGACGATAAAAAATAATTTCTGAAAAAGGAAACTTAATACAAAACCAGCAAATTTATGCAGTGTTCTAAATCTTCTGATAGAACCGTATTTTATAAACTACGGATTACTGAATATTGTAAAGAATAAAAAATGATAAAACTATATCAAACAGTAAGAAAAAGAAGATACAACTGCAGAGGCGATATATTATCTCTTTCATTAATTCAAAATACGTCCCGTAGTGCGACGGTTCGATAACGTAATGAGTCTCAGGATACAACTGCAAACAATCTTCTGAATTTGCGTCACTTTATCAGAAGCCAGGCGAAACTAGTTTTGTGTTGTACTCTCAGACACAAAATAAAAAATACTAACATATATATTCTAAGTGGGAGAGAGTAACTTCTCTTTTTGAGAATTGTTCATGTGTGTCTCTAATTTACAATATGGAGAGTTGAATTATATAAACTTCTTCCAAATCCATAACAAAAGAGAACGTATGCATTAATTATCATAATTAATTTGGACCTATGACTATCAAAGTCATGTAACGTTTCTTTGCTATCAATAAAATATATAAATGATTCTTTAAATCACTGATTTAAGTTTGGTCAAACATATTAAATAATATTAGACTAGACCAAAGCTTAAATCCAATCCCAATCCAAATCCGAATCAAATACCAAACTTGGTTTAATTAATTTCGGTCTGATACATAAATATTTATTTGGGTATATCTTTTCACTATTATACCATAGTATAACCATTTTATTACTCCTCCATATTTTTATGTGGAACTATTTACTAGTTTTTAAACATAGTCAAATAGTTAAGCTTAAAGGCTTTCCAAGTCAATGACTTTGGACCAACATTTCTTATTCAAACGAACTTTGTTTTTGACATATTAATACACTACATCATAGTGTTTGTCAAACATTCGGTTATTCCAACTAACGTCTTCGTCCGGAAACTTACCGAAAATGGTCTAAAACCATGTCATTAAAAACGAGTTCCAACAATCCCCCACATGAATAGAAATGCTTCTAAACACTAGACGACTCGGCAGACTTGACTTCCTAGACAAGACTCGACAAGACTCAACAAGACTCAACTAAGGACTTTTGAGAGTACAAACGAGAAATTCACTGCATGATGAGTTGGTAGCAATTTTTTCAGCCTTGAACCAGTCATTGTTAATAGCTATCGGATTTACTCGGCCAGGAGGTGGCCATGATGTCTTGAACCTCCCGGCTTTGGTGTAAACCTAGACAATAGCCAAACACAGTTTCATTCTCTCACAAGACCAATTTCTCTATTGTGTTCATTTTGGCTGTGAACATTCCTGGTAATCATGAGTGAACTTTAGAGAATATAGCCATTTTATTCTCCTAGAAACGGTCCCATTTCACACTCACAAGGTGATTTGCCATTAGTTTTGTTTAGAGGAGTATCATGTACTACTCCATTCATATCTCAAAATAATTGGCACAAATCATTAAAAGCAAATGCTTATCCTCTATTCCTTACATGTAGCACTGTTTAATCATCCTAGGAACTGGGTATAGACCGAAGTCTTACAGTGCTTTGGGCAGATTTAGTTTGACTTAGTTGTCTCCTTGAACCTATCACTTGGGATCTCCAATCTGATAAGTAGAGTTACCGCCAAACCTCATCTTAGTTCATAGGCTAAACCCATTCCTCTTGATGATATTACAATTTGATCTCATGACACACCTTTAATAACAGGATCCTAGGTTGTCATCACATTGAACATAATCAATTGAGATTAGTCGAGATCAATTGTCTAATGATTTTTGTCATCTTTTTTTTTCTCAAGATACAATTAACCATTATACACAAAACTCAGTGTATGACACTAGTTTTTTTTTTAAATCATAGTTTGATAACTATCACTAAGTTCATTTGGCCTCTTGCCAATGACTTTATTTGGTAAGCAAAGCTTTCCACATATTTCTTGAGATAGCTCAAAAACATGCATATTTATTTACATTTAACAACTCTTAAAAGTTTAGAAATTTAATCTACAACTCCTTTAGATTTAAATGAATAATAAAAAATTTCAAAATTGTTACAATTTTCTTTAGAATGTAATTTGATATATAGTGTTTTATACATCATTGTATATATGTTTTCTAATTGGTTTTCAAGTCTTTATCGAGTCTTTCTAGTCTTTTTCGAGTCATTACAGGTCTGGAGTTGCACTGGATGGGAGATGGACCTGCTGGAACAAAAGAAGCAGAAAACAGTGCAGTTTGGTGATTTTCACGCAGAACAGTCTGATGACTGTTCCCGATCAAGCGGAACAAGCAGACGGAGTGATATAACTTCTTTTTTTATTTTTCTACATCATTGTACGCTACTTTTTCATAGAGAAACAGACCCTAAGACTCCGTTGTTGGGATTTACTTATTTTGTAAAGGGAGAAGGATTTCTACACTCTTGAGAAGAATCCTGAACCCTATCTCATTTATTTTATTGATTCAGCATGTTTTCTTCATCTGTTATATCTGTGTTCTCAGTTGATATGGTTGAGTAGTCGGCTAGCTTGTCTAGGGTTCTAGGGTGTTAATTTCGTGAGCTAAACATAGATAAGTGAATCATTTGATTGTCTTCATTCATAATTGTTCTTATTGCTTGCATTAAACTGGCTGCTTAATGTTAGATCATAGGTTTAACCTGTTCATTAACCGTGTAATAGGTTGCTAGATCTGTTTTGAATGATCATTGCATCCCTAATCAGCGAAAGTAGATATTAGGGTGTTCTGTGAACCTATCGGACCTGATCTCTATTGCTTGCGATCGCTTCTCACCTCAACGACAGTTAGACGGTGAGATCGATCAGCATAGGGAGCAGTACCACGACAGTGGACTGTTCTACTTGAGTGATCCGAGTTATGGACCTGTTCTTATTAGCACTTGAATAATTGTTTGGCTCACAAGTATTAGCACCCGATGAAGTAACCCTAGGCTGGCTACTCTTAAAATTGAATTCTCATTTATATCATTTACTTTACTTGCACGTCACTACTTAAATCAAAACCCCATATTTGTCTTAGCTTGATTTTGATCCAATAGAAATAAAGTGTAAGAGTTGGTCTCTGTGGATTCGATCCTAAAGTGCTACATCGACATACCATTCGATTGTGGTAGTGTGCACATTAGGTTAATTGGTGTGCGTGAACACGAATATCATAATTCATTCTCCGAAAATCACATTTTGAATACAACTATTTTCATAGTTCTCTCAAGTTGATTTATAAATCCAACTTGTATATATTTTGATTTTTTTTCAAAATATATTTTTGCTTTATAGCAAATATACATATCATTATATGATATTAGTTGTACCATCAAAACCACAATTTTCTATGGTTATTCTCAAACATATTGACTTTAGAAACTACAATACACATTGTCAGTTTCAGTCATATTGGTCTGAAAATTCTCATTGGTTTTGCATGGTCAACCTTTTTAAAAGGTGCATTTAAGCATTGACGAAATACAAATGTTTTGATCAATATCAACAAACATTTTATTTCTTATGCCAAATGATTTATATGTGGCAGACCTCTCCCAAATTTTATTTGGGGCATCGACTCACGAAATCTATTTCCATCTATACAACTTGATCTCAAAAGATCAAAAATGTTGTTCATAAATATGTTTTCACCATATTTTTTAAACTTGACTCCTTTTTGTTTTCTCATGGTCATCCATGTGCTTAATAATTAAATTAAGTTACACCATAAAGAAAAAATCTGTCACAATGATGGAGACTTCATGACTCAGACCACTGATGGAGCGCTCTAGCTGATTGAGAACATGGCAGCTAGCTTAGCCAATGAGAATTAGGAGAGCAACCGCTCCAAGAAAGGGAACAGTGTACACACCAAGAAAATTGAAGAGCTAACAACTAAGGTCGATCAGCTACTGCAGAACAACCATGCACAAGGATCTGGGTATCAGAACACCATCCCGCAGAGCAATCAGCAAGTTGTTCCAGCCGCGAGTGCTCCGACTGCAGGGAACATTCCGCCAGATGATCTGAAAAATCTGAACATTATGATGCAGCAGATGCTCCAGAGCCAGCAACTTCAGGTCAAGGCACTGAATCAGGTTACCGTAGACATTAACACCAGGATGGACCACATAAAGATGATTGATGTTCAGCTTGCTCAAACTGCTGAAACTGTTAAAAGGCAGCAAGAGATCATTCGTGGAAAGAGTGTGATGAATCCTAGGGTTGAGCACTGTAATGCAACCGAGCAGAGACGTGAGAAATCTGAGGAAAAACAAGCGGAACAACTGTTCGCTGAGACTGTTCTGGGTGCAGAACAGAGAAGAGAGCAGTCTGCTAGATCTAGAGTGACTGCTCCCGCGACTGCTCCTGCGACTGCTCCCGCTCCCGACGGATCTACTGATATTCCACCAGTGCGAGTCTATGTTCCTAAGGTTCCCTATCCGATTCCACCTAGACACCTGAAGGTGTTGCCTAAGATTGATGACCCTGGAAAATTTGCTTTTCCATGTTCCATTGCTGGAGTAGAATTTGAGGAAGCTCTTTGTGACTCTGGATCTTGTGTGAATCTTGTCTCAAAGGCGATTGTAGACAAGTTGGACATTGCTGATGTTGAGCCTTCTAAGGTGACTCTGACTTTTGCAAACTCTTCCAGAGCAGTTCCTTATGGCACCATTCGCAACCTTCATGTCCAAGTTGGGGACTGTGTTCTCCATACTGAATTTCAGGTTGTTGAGATGAACAAGGATCATGAGATGCCTTTGATCTTAGGAAGGATATTTATGGCTACAGTGGGAGCAATCGTTGATATGCCTAATAAGAGAGTCCTTCTCCCACATCAACAAGAATGTCTTCTATCAGGCTGTTCCCACCAGATTTCAGAAACTACACGCCTCTTGCATCTCAGTGTTCAGTGGAGAAAAGCTGAAGGTTGTTCCAATGAAGGAGCTTGGTAAAAACAATGAGATCAAGAAAGTCCTGGATGGAGATCCTCACAATGATACCAAGAAACTCAGTGGGAATGCAAGGGTGAAAGAGAAAATCCAGAAGAAAAGGGTCAAAGGAGATCCTACTATGACTTTGACACCTCACTGGTGTGATGAGAAATCCATTGAGTATGAGGTAAAGTGCAAGGGTACCTTTAAACATTTCTCTAAAGTCAGAGTTATTCTCACGGATGAGCTGAAAGAGAAAGGAGAAGCTGCTGTGAAAGGGTTGTTGAGCAGAGTTTTGAAGCTGAACATGTCTGATTGTGGAGCTTGTTTTGGAACAAGCCCTCATGCTCAACCCGACTGATCCCTTTCACCAAGTCAAGCTATTGACTTTAACCAAGCGCTTGGTGGGAGGCAACCCACTGGTAAGTGTAAATATAACATGGTTTTGGTTTTGTTTGCTTATTTTCGTTTTAGTTTATTGAGTTTCAGGTCAAAAAGCAGAAAAATTCGAGATACTTTGAAAAATTCTGGGTTGCAGAAACGGAACTCCTTGTTCTGCATGAGCCAAGAACAACCGCCCAGGTGAAAATCTGGCGACAGAACACCCATAATTTTTCGGAGCACCCGCTCCAGGTAAGTATCTCAACCAAAAACTTGTATATTCTGGTTTTCACCTTCTCTCTGATTTATTTTCACACCGAGACGTTGTGAAGTAAGTCTGGGGGAGGGTCTTCGTCGTTTACTAACTCGTTTCTTTCTTTTGTTTATCTTTTGAGTCAGTCTGAGTCAGTTTTTAGGATCGAGTCAGTCAAAGTTTTGTGGGAATTAGGACCTTATTCTGTGTTGATCACTAACCACCTCGTGCTTTAGTTGTCTTATTCAGTGACCTTAACAGTGGCGAAAGACACACATGTGGACCTGGAACACCCTGACATATCTCACTTGATTCTCCAGAAGTTCTCAGCCGATCAGGTTACACTGGGTAGACTTAACTCCACCTAACTTGAACCTAATCTTGACTGAAATTCTTCTTGTTATGGGCACTAGATCAGGGAAACGAGAACTACACTCAGGACTTCTTATTCTTTCTATCCATCTTGTTATTCATGAGTAGCTAGCTCATCTTTAGCTAGTTTCCACCCTGCGCCTTAGCCTTTATTCCACCTTCATGCATTTGTTTTTCAGTGTTCTATGTGCAGATATGTGCAAAAAGGTCGGAGAGGAAAGGATCGACACAGCCTCTTACTCGTTACTACTGCTTAGATTCAGTCAGAAGGAGAACGAGCAGATTAAGGGAGGAACCGCTCCATAGCCAATGAGCTGTGCAAGAACATGGGTAGAGAACCAGAATGATTTGAACCAGAAGAACCACCAGTGGCAATCCAAACATCACATGTTACCTCCTTCTTCGTCACCCCACCATCTTAAAAAAAAAAAAAATCTTTCATTTTATTTAGCATATGGTGATGGAGAAGGAGAAGAATTCAGGATACACGAGCCATTGGGAAGGTCGAGCAGAAGAGTAGGTATCAATATGAAGGGATGAGGAGCAGACAGATGAGCGGAGCAGTCTGATGATCGTTCCCGAACGAAAAGAACAGTCGCTCCTGAGATAGCAGCTCCTGAGATAGCAAAAAGAGTAAGGGGCTGTGGACATCAATGGAGCCGTCCTCTCACGACTATTTTGCGCGATATCCTACATCCACTACGAAAAGTTGGTAGCCCCTAAACACTCTTTAACTCCACCATAAAATTAGCATGTTCCACACCTAGCCTGTCTACCCTGAATAGTGCCTGTGATGAGAAGCTCACGCTGCTCTTAAATGAATGTAGGGAGTTCTGTCTCGATAGTGTTGCTTTTTCAGGTTTGAGATGTAGAGTATGGAGCCGATTTTTGAACAGCAGTCAGTGAGGTTCTGGTAAGGGTGTGTTGTCCTAGTTTACTGCTTGTATGGTTCAGAGATTCGTGGTTAACGTATGGTTGCTGAGAATAGGAGAGTTCCCACACTTTCAAACCTTTCTCCCTGCTCTTGATACTTGGTCTTGTTCGAGGACAAACAAGGATCTAAGTCTGGGGGAATTGATATATGGTGTTTTATACATCATTGTATATATGTTTTCTAATTGGTTTTCAAGTCTTTATCGAGTCTTTCTAGTCTTTTTCGAGTCATTACAGGTCTGGAGTTGCACTGGATGGAAGATGGACCTGCTGGAACAAAAGAAGCAGAAAACAGTGCAGTTTGGTGATTTTCACGCAGAACAGTCTGATGACTGTTCCCGATCAAGCGGAACAAGCAGACGGAGTGATCCCGCGGTTGTTCCCGACGAATAAGGAAAATACAACATCTCGGGATTTGCCCTAATTATCCTCTTTTTCTCTTTGGCCGCCTGTGGCTTTTGATATAACTTTTTTTTTCTATTTTCTACATCATTCTACGCTACTTTTTCATAGAGAAACAGACCCTAAGACTCCGTTGTTGGGATTTACTTATTTTGTAAAGGGAGAAGGATCTCTACACTCTTGAGAAGAATCATGAACCCTATCTCATTTATTTTATTGATTCATCATGTTTTCTTCATCTGTTATATCTGTCTTCTCAGTTGCTATGGCTGAGTAGTCGGCTAGCTTGTCTAGGGTTCTAGGGTGTTAATTTCGTGAGCTAAACATAGATAAGTGAATCATTTGATTATCTTCATTCATAACTGTTCTTATTGCTTGCATTAAACTGGCCGCTTAATGTTAGATCATAGGTTTAACCTGTTCATTAACCGTGTAATAGGTTGCTAGATCTGTTTTGAATGAGCATTGCATCCCTAATCAGCGAAAGTAGATAATAAGGTGTTCTGTGAACCTATCGGACCTGATCTCTATTGCTTGCGATCGCTTCTCACCTCAACGACAGTTAGACGGTGAGATCGATCAGCATAGGGAGCAGTACCACGACAGTGGACTGTTCTACTTGAGTGATCCGAGTTATGGACCTGTTCTTATTAGCACTTGAATAATTGTTTGGCTCACAAGTATTAGCACCCGATGAAGTAACCCTAGGCTGGCTACTCTTAAAATTGAATTCTCATTTATATCATTTACTTTACTTGCACGTCACTACTTAAATCAAAACCCCATATTTGTCTTAGCTTGATTTTGATCCAATAGAAATAAAGTGTAAGAGTTGGTCTCTGTGGATTCGATCCTAAAGTGCTACATCGACATACCATTCGATTGTGGTAGTGTGCACATTAGGTTAATTGGTGTGCGTGAACACGAATATCATAATTCATTCTCCGAAAATCACATTTTGAATACAACTATTTTCATAGTTCTCTCAAGTTGATTTATAAATCCAACTTGTATATATTTTGATTTTTTTTTTCAAAATATATTTTTGCTTTATAGCAAATATACATATCATTATATGATATTAGTTGTACCATCAAAACCACAATTTTCTATGGTTATTCTCAAACATATTGACTTTAGAAACTACAATACACATTGTCAGTTTCAGTCATATTGGTCTGAAAATTCTCATTGGTTTTGCATGGTCAACCTTTTTAAAAGGTGCATTTAAGCATTGACGAAATACAAATGTTTTGATCAATATCAACAAACATTTTATTTCTTATGCCAAATGATTTATATGTGGCAGACCTCTCCCAAATTTTTTTTGGGGCATCGACTCACGAAATCTATTTCCATCTATACAACTTGATCTCAAAAGATCAAAAATGTTGTTCATAAATATGTTTTCACCATATTTTTCAAACTTGACTCCTTTTTGTTTTTTCATGGTCATCCATGTGCTTAATAATTAAATTAAGTTACACCATAAAGAAAAAATCTGTCACAGTGAAACAAAAAACGTTAGGCATTCTTGATAATTAAATCAAATAAATTTGTCTTCAACCAAGTCAAAGCATTAACATGCACTATGACTAAAAACGTTTTATTCTAGTCACTTTTTTGACTAATATTAAAAAAATGATTGTAACCACTGGGTCCATCAATTAATGATTTTAATCCCATAGAAATCATCAACAAAAATAATCTGATGGAATGAAAAGATTCTTTATCACCATGAAATCTCCAATTCCTGTTTTCATGACAAAACACTTCACAAAATAATCAGTTTTGTTAGTATAATAATACAAACAAAAATTTACTAGAATGATTATTTTGAAATAATTCTATAGGTCTGACTCCGTCATCTTTTCCCAAAGATCAATCAACCTGCTCTTACAAAAAAAAATACTTTTTACAATAATCAGTCCGGTTAGTGCAAAGCAATAAACGGATATTTTGAGTTAAGACTGATAGAACCGTATTTTATAAACTATGGATTACTGAATATTGTAAAGAATAAAAAATGATAAAACTATATCAAACAGTAAGAAAAAGATGATACAACTGCAGGGGCGAGATATTATCTCTTTCCTTAACTCAAAATACGTCCCGTAGTGCGATGATTCGATAACGTAATGAGTCCCAGGATACAACTGCAAACAATCTTCTGAAAATTTGCGTTACTCTATCAGAAGCCTGGCGAAACTAGTTTTGTGTTGTACTCTCAGACACAAAATAAAAAATACTAACATATCTATTCTAAGTGGGAGAGAGTAACTTTTCTTTTTAAGAATTGTTCGTGTGTGTGTCTCTAATTTACAATATGGAGAGTTGAATTATATAAGCTTCTTCCAAAACCATAACAAAAGAAAATGTATGCATTAATTATCATAATTAATTTGGACCTATGACTATCAAAGTCATGTAACGTTTCTTTGCTGTCAATAAAAGATATAAATAATTCTTTAAATCACTGATTTAAGTTTGGTCAAACATATTAAAGAATATTAGACTAGACCAAAGCTTAAATCCAATCCCAATCCAAACCCGAATCAAATACCAAACTTGGTTTAATTAATTTCGGTTTGATACATAAATATTTATTTGGGTATATCTTTTCACTATTATACCATAGTATAACCATTTTATTACTCCTTCATATTTTTATGTGGAACTATTTACTAGTTTTTAAACATAGTCAAATAGTTAAGCTTAAAGGCTTTCCAAGTCAATGACTTTGGACCAACATTTCTTATTCAAACGAACTTGTTTTTGACATATTAATACACTACCTCATAGTGTTTGTCAAACATTCGGTTATTCCAACGAACGTTTTCGTCCGGAAACTTACCGAAAATGATCTAAAACCATGTCGTTAAAAACGAGTTCCAACACTTTTTATCATCAAGCCACAACCACTTGGTTATGAAATATATCTATTAACATATAAACACAATAATTTTATGTTAAAGAACATATGAATACAGTTGATCAAACACATTCCTTCTTAATTTCGGCTGTAAACAGAATTATGAAATCACTAGACCACTATACATAGTTTGTTAACCATCATTACATATGAGTGTACAATTTTGTACCATTAATTATGTAATAACATGAATGCCCTTTTTCAAAACAAAAAAAGTTATGTAATAACAACAAAGTACACGCAAAACATTATCTATCTTAAACTAATACTACTGATCTCAGTATATTGTTTTAAAACTTTTGAAAATGTATGTGTACATGCGTTTATGTTTAAAAAAACACAGGAAACATCTTTCTTTGTCAGCAAACGGGAACATCGTAATCTCGTTTCATGTGATGGTTTATCTTTTCGCAAACCCTTTTTCTTTAAGTATTTACTAATAATTTATTGTTCTCCCTCTGTGATTAAACATGTGGCAGGTAAGATTAGTCACGTTGCAAGCTCAGTATAGTCGCTGGACTAACATTCATAACATCACATACAATTAAAGTATATGTTTTTGCTCTTATTCGATAAATTATATCATTATATTTTAAGAATAAAATCTGATAAGTATCTTGCCAATTGGCATGGTGTGGAAGTGGAAGTAGAACTAGAAGACAAAGCTATATAAATGTCTGTAAGATGGTGATTATTCATTCATCTCCTATTATTATTGCTTCGTTGCTCTTTAGCTGAGAACCAACGAACCGTCTCATAACACATAGTTAAAACGGCAAGCATTTCACTAAAACAAAAACGGCAAGCAGTCGAGACGATGTGCTCCCCAAGCAAAACACAATCAATCTAAGAGCATCTCCAACCCATTGCTATATTCACCTCCAAATACTATAATAGAGTAAAAAGTGCTCCAACTCATTGCTATATCCACCTCTATAATAGAGGAATGCTATTTTCACCTCTATAGATAGAGGAAAAAATAGCATTCTTCTATTATAGAGACATACTTTTTTTATTTCAAAACAGTTTTTTAATTTTTAAATTTTTATAATTATATCAAAAACAATTATTTTTATAAGAAAATATAGTTTTTATAAACATAAAATGATACTTTTGATTTACCTAACAATTTTTTTAGTGAAATTTTTGTTAAAACAAAGTTAAAATTGTATGAAAATCTTATAAAAGTAAAATTGAATAGGGTTGATTTGTAATTTTTAAAAATAAAAAATATTTGTTGTAAAATAAAAATAGAATTTTTTGAGAATATTCTTTTTTAGAGGTAAAAATAGAGGAATACATTGGAGAGAAACACATCTTTATTTCAGAGATCCTCTATTTTAAAGATAGAAATAGAGAAATACATTGGAGATGGTCTAAAAAGCCCATTTATAAAGAGACCCCTTTCTCTCTGTTTTCTCCGTAGACACAGCAAGGAGGGTAGAGCCATTCTGTACGGTAGAAGAAGTGTTGTTCGAAAGCTTCGAGAAGCCATGGATAAAAACGATGCTGAGTTCGATGCGATAATCATGTTCGAGCAAATTCGCAAAGTATCAGAAGCCACCTACTTGAAAAACCCCTTAGATGCCGATGTTAGCTTTCTTTCTTTCTTCTCTCTTGTCTGATCTCTGATTTGTGACTTAAAAAAAAAAGAAATTCAAAATTGTTGTTACAGAACTTGATTAGATGGGCAGGAGCTCTAATGGAACTAGCTCAGTTTCAAAACGAAGATCCAAAGCAATTTGTTCAAGGTGCTTTTAGTTTCTTGGCAGTATTTAATATGTTTTTTTTTTAATATGTTAGATTTGGTGTTAAATTCGTTTAATTAAGTTCTTAGCTCTTACTTCAAATTGTCAAAATAGGGTATGATCCTGACATTGATATTAGTTTAGTTTATGATGATGCTCTCATGGATCTAATTATGATTAAAAGGTTTTTTTTAATTTATGATTTAAAATATCTAATGTGATCTAGGGCTTGTGTTTTTTTTTGTGTGTGTGTGTGTGTGTGTGTGTAGAGGCAATTACTAAGCTTGAAGAGGCGTTGTTGATTGATCCAAAGAAACACGCTGCGATGTGGTGCCTCGGTAATGCATACACTACGCTTGCGTTTTGGACTCCTGAAGAGACTGAAGCTAAACACATCTTTGACTTAGCTGCTCTCTTATTTCAAACTGCTGTCGATGAGGTCCTTTTTTGCTTTTACTATTTGGAACCAATGCGTTTGATAATACTGTTTCTTTTTTCTTTTCTTTTTTTTTTGGTTTTGTGGTTTTTTGAATACTTGTTGTTGCATCTTTGCAGCAACCGGATAATGAAACCTACCAGAAATCACTTGTAATGACGGCCAAGGTACACTCTACTGTAGATCAATCAACTTAGTTCATGTTTAAGGAGCTATTCTCTCTGTTTCAAGCAGAGGCTCTTTAACCTGTAAAGGTTTAATTCGTTGATCGATTCATAGGAAGGGCATGTTTCCAGCTGAATTGTGCATTTAACCTCTAAACACGATCTCCAAGTGTTGTTCTCTAACCAAATTTTTTTTTTATTTTGTTTCTTTTGTGCTAAGCTCAGGCTCCACTACTGCACGCAGAGATTCACAGGCAAGGCTTTGGCACACAGCCACTGGGTGGCGCCGGTCCATCAGGACCGTCAAGATCAAAGGTTCTCTCTTTTTTATGTTCATTCTCATCATCATATTTTATTTTAGTATTTGTGGTTTGAATCTTATTATGATCATGTTGTTTTCTCCAAACAGGTAGTGAAAAGCAGTGAGTTGAGGTATGATGTGATGGGATGGGTGATACTAGCTGTTGGCCTTGTTGCTTTGGTTGGTTACGCCAAATCTAGTGCACCTATCTCTGCTCCTCGATAACTCGTGTTTTAATCACACTCAGATAGGATGATTATTTTTTTTTACCTGGAGTTTTCAGTTTTGAGGTTTTCATTTATTTTTCTATTGGATTTGGCGAAAGACATGAATATGAATGACATTGTAAACACTTCTGATGGCACGACAAAATCAAACTAAAACACATATTTTGAAACTAAAAGCTACCTTTAAGGTAAAGGATGTAAACAAGAAATAAGATGGCTCCTGCAATCACAAACGCAGGAGCTTGTTCTTCGGCTTTACGTCTAATGTGTTCAGCGTTAATGCTCAAGATCATGCACCCCATAATTACTATGCTTATTAGCATAATCCATCCCTTGCCTATACCACTAGTTTCCACTACAACAGTTTCTGACGAAGATCCGCCACTAAAAGTGCCCATCAACTTCCATATTCCAGCTCCACCAATCAGAACACCTAACACAACTTCTGCTGCCATTTCTTTTGTATGCTTTTGATGATTTTTTTCTTGTGTGTAGTTTTGTTTCTTGAAGAGATTGCTTCTCTATTTATGCTCTCTTTTGTGCTACATGTCATTGCCTCACATCTTGGTGGGTTCCTTTGATTAAGTAAATTTAAAAACAGGATTACTGTCACTTAATTGTTATCCAGTTTCTAATATTTCCCCATTAAACATTTACCTCTCAAGGTAACTAGTGATATACATCCTCTAAACATAGAATTGATTTTAATTTTTTTTGCTTATATGTCATCACCAAATTCATTCTCACAAAGAAATATGACTTGACTTACCAAAAAATATGATATGTATAATTTTAATGATAAAATTTTGATTTTTTGCTAAAAGTCATAAATCAAAATAATAGCCAATAGGTACATACCATATATGTAAATCATATATATTATTATTAATATGAAAATTCTAGAATAATATAATTGTAAATACTAGACATTTTCACATCAACTTAATATAAACAATTAACAAATTTAGTATAAATATCTATATTTTTTTTCAAAATTAAATGTAAGTGAATAAATACAGAATGGATATAATTTAAATTTAAATAAAACATTTATGGAGAGTTAAATATTTGAAAAAATCATAAATCCATAGACCAATATAAATAGGCGATCAATCAAAATTTTAATTTTAAACTATTTTTAATTAAAATGGTATACAAAAAAATTTAAAATCTGTTTGTTAGGAAACATAATAAGTAAAAAAACAAAGCTAAACACATAATATTTTTATAATCGGTAAATCAAAATTTTAAAAATTATTAATAAGTTTTACTTTTATCTTATATAAAAATACTGTGAACTAAAGAGTTAAATGAAGAATAATTTAAGTTCATTATTTCAGTTTTATTAGATTATGTAGATAAAAATTTATTTAACAAAATAGCTGCAAATGACTTATGAATTCAATATAGCTAAATTTACTTAAAATCAGTTTTCTGTGTTTAATAAAAAAAATATTCTTGGATTATAGCTGCAAATGATCAAGCTATATTATAACTAATATGTGGAGAATATTTGTGTAACTTATACAATAATCCCTGACATTTTAATTATCTTACATTTTATATAAGCTATACATTACAAATATGAAAATATTATCTATTAAAAATTATTAATTCTTTTATGTATAGTTTTTTATATGAGTTCTTTAAAATGTAAGAAATTTCAATTATACTATCATTATTTTCTTAATAATGAAACCAATGGTCTCATTAATTTTAACTAATTCGACTATGTATTTGAATATTTTTATAATAAAATAAGTAATTTTTATAGATTTTCTTAAGATCGCAATCTAATAAATCTTACTATATATTTAAAAAATAATTTTTATCTACTAAAACATAATTCATTAATTCTTTTATGGGTTTGATTGGTAGAAAATTAGCATAAAGCACTATGCTCGTTATTGTCTAATCAACATTTATCGCAAAAGCATTTACAAGATGCTAATGTTTTCTAAATATTTTTTTCAATGCTCTCATATGAAATTTTTGGTAGAAACATTTGCAGTTATAATATTTATATATTTTAAAATAATTAATATAATTATTTATTTTTATTTAAATAATAAAAATTATGTTTATTAAAAAAATTATAGTTTTAAAAGTGAAAAAATTGCGATTAAATATTTTTAAACTTTTAAAAAGAACAATATTTCACATTTAAAATATAATATAATTATTAATTTTTAATAAAATATAACATAATATATATTTTATATTATATATATAAATAAACATATTTAATTATTTATAAATAAATAAATCATATTTCATATATTAATTTTTATGATAATATTATATATGAACATTTACTACTCTACCAATAAATAAATAGTGATAATTTATATATAAATTATACGTAATTAATTTATTTTATTTAATAATATCAAAATATTTTTATATCCAAAATTAAAGTTTATATTTTTTATAAAATTTATTTATTTTAATAATATATTACATTTAAAGTTTAATTTATATAATTAAATAAGATTTATTATTTTTAATAAAAAATATATTATTAATATTTATTATTTTAAAATTGTGTATTGCTACTGTTATTCAAATTGTCTTATTAAAAATTTTGATGAGATCATACCGTTTCTACATCATGCTGATTGCTTTTTTATCAGGTGTACCAAGAATCAAAACTTTTTTTATTAAATGTACCAATCGAGCCCATAGGCCTTCCTTAGAAAATTAGCATAAGGATTTAAAATATCATGTATTTTCATAATAATGAAACCCAAGGGTCTCATTAATTTTAACTAATTCAACTAAATATTTAAATATTAAAAAAATCATACAGATTTTCCTAAGATTGCAATCTAATAAAAATTTATTATATTCTTAAAAATACAAATAATATTAAAACAAAAACACTATTTTGAAACTTATCTTATAATTTCACTGTGTATTACTATTTTCTACTGAAATTTAATTATCTCCTTAACATTTTATTAAGAGTATTTTTAGATTTTTTTTACAAGCATAGATTATGCCAAAGCAATATAAAATTAACTTATATATTACAAAAAGTTAATAAGTTTATATAACAAACTACGTATGTCATATAGTTCATGACCCATTTCTTTTTTTGGCTAAATTGTAAATGTCATTACTTCGAAAAGAATGAAGGTTCAGTTACAATAAATTGAAACCAAAATCTGCTATAACAGCCATTCAGGTATCAAAGAGGCCGCAAAAAAAATTAAAAAACCTCTAAGAACCTAGGTGATTTAGTCCAAGCTTCTAGTAATAGAAAACCTGAAACTAATTTACATTTCAGAACAAGAGACAACAATTTAGGCTCCCTAACCAAGACCTTGTTAAGCAAGAACAAACCTACTATGGCAAGAGGAATAACCAAAGGGTAGTATCAGTCGAGCACTCACCGAAATGGCTCCAAACAGGCATCGACGGAGGCGGCTGGCTCACGCCCCGGAGCTCCACTGGAGGAGGACGTCGACAAAACCAGACCCTAGTTATCTCAACAGAAGATGGAGTGTAGACCTGTGGCTATGCTGCTGAAGTTGAAGCTCTAGTTACGGTCAAGCGCAAGCGGAAATACATGCTTCCCATCCGGTCACGCGACACAAAAGATACAGTAAAGACAACAGGAACACCCAATCGGACTGTCGGAGCCTTGGCATAAGGGAAATAAAGCACGGGAGGGGTTGAAGACTCCTTAATCAAACAGGCGACCTAGAACAACGAGAGAGAGCTCAGCCTTGATGCAGTTGAAGCCGCCACAGCGGGAAGTCCTCAAATCCCTAGCGAAACGACGACGGTAGCTGGAAGGAAAGCCCAATCGATCGCTGGAGGAGCGCCATGGATGCCGTCTCTTGGACTAGGTGACAGAGGTTCTCGGTGGTGCGTCTCCAACCACCTTACACTCAGAGACTGAGCGGAGAAGCTCTACAAAATCCTTGGACTAACCGGTAGAGGAGGCCGACTGGAGCGAGACGACGATGCAGGAACATGATGGTAGCGACCCTTCAGAGGCTCCGGCGGGTCTCGGATCTCAGATCTGATCCAGATCCGAACGCAGACGACGACTACAGGGAGATCCAAGGCGTTCAAGACTCCTCCTTTTGTTCTTGCCTCGCTAGTGTTTCCGAGAAAACAAAGACGTCTTTGATTTCTAGCAGATCCAGTGGAAGAACTCCATCAGAACTAGAAGCACTCTACAAAGAGGAGAGAATGAAGGGAGAGCAGCTTGGATGTGAGACGATAACAACGACGAACCCAACACCCGCGGTGACCGGAGCGAGTGAATCACCGACCACCGCGAGAGAACAGAATTTACGGCGCATATTAACAATTAGGACATTAGGACATTACGCGCATATTAACAATGCAAGTGGAAAATTTATACAAATAATACATTATCATATAAGTTGGATATACAATTTCTTAAACTTTCAATCCAAGATTGTTTTGGCATAAGTTATGCCAAAGCAATATAAATATTTTATAAACTACGTAGTTGTAATGGGTAAAAATATGTAATTTTATAAAACATAGTTTGTCGGGTTGTTCGTAGCCAAGTGGCTGCTGAGCTATGCCTTCGGACCCTGACGTCTGGAGTTCGACTCCTACTTACCTCAGTTTGAGGATTAAAGGTCTAAAAATGACCAGTTGACAAAAAAAAAAAAAATAAAACATAGTTTATAAATCACTGAAAACCAAAATCAATGTGAACCAGGTCAAATCAAACACATGAATAATTTTTGTCAATCAAAATTTAATCCCACACGGGTCAAAACCTAAGAGTCAGTGAGTTACAGTGTGATCATTTCACCGTCTAAAACCAAAAAACTCAACCGATATAGCTTATAGTCAGTTAAAAATATGATCAATTATAAAGTGAAAAAAAAATCATCGGCGCGGTCTAAAGCAAACGGTAATATTAAAAGGCTTTGTAATATAACCTTTTTAAAAAGAAAAGAAACCAAGTAAAAGAGGTACAATTAGGGTTTTCCACATATTGATACATTGGAGGCATTGGCGGACTAAAAACATGAACGATACGAAATCTCTGTAGAAAAGTTGGAAGGATGACGGAAATCTCTGACCTCCCAAGGGATTTAATAGGGGAGATTTTCTCTAGGGTTCCATTAACTTCTCTAAGAGCAGTGCGATCTACTTGTAAAACGTGGAATGATTTGTCCAAAATTCAGGTTTTTAGGCCAAAAAGCAGCAAAGAGGAATCAGTTTCTGGAGTTCGTGGTAGTAAATCAAAGTGTTTGTTCACTGACATTTGACTTGCAAGGAATCCGCAATGATGACTACGTCTTGGCTCATCCATCTATAAAGAAAATAAACATACCTAATCATCACGTGGAAATATATGAAGTCTTTCATTGCGACGGCTTGTTGTTATGCGAACTCTACTACGACCCCACGAAGATTTTGGTGTGGAACCCGTATTTGGGGCAAACCAGATTGATTCAAGCGAGAACAGACAACCAGAGCCGGGCTTGAGCAGATTTATGTGAAACATTTGATTGGGGCCCCCATCTTGTGGGGCCCCAGTTTACAATTTTTTTTTTGCTTTTTATTTTTACAAAACATTATTGGTTTATATATATTCATATATTTATATAATGCAAATGTAAAATAAAATGTAAAATATATTTGTATAATGCATAAATTTGATAGAAATATTTCATTTTGGGTTATTATGATTTAAAGTGAATAAAACTTCAACTAAAAGGAAATATATTTTTTTAATAAAAGGATATTGTTTTTATTGTAACTAAATGAATAATTTTTTTTAAAAATAAAACAGAATAATTCAAACAGATTTTTCGTTATAAAAAAGTTATTATTAATTTTAAATAAAATAATAAATTATTTTTTATTTTGAAATAGGGCCCCCAAATTTTTTACAAATTTCAGGACCGGCTCTGCAGACAACGCATGGTATGTTCTCGGATACAATAACAACCACTGCCACAAAATCTTGAAGATTTTTGATAATTACAAAGGCATTGAGGTCTATGATTTTGGCTCTGTTTCATGGAGGGTTCTTGATGTCAATCTCGTCTATTATAAACCATTTTATCATACTGCCCTATCTTTGAAAGGAAATACTTATTTCTCGGAGATTAGCCAATTTTAAAGATAGTTTAGTCTGTTTTGATTTTACAACAGAGAGGTTCGGACCGCCTCTGCATCTGCCTTACACACTTACATCTGCTTCAGTGGCTCTATTTTGGGCTAGAGATGAGAAGCTCGCTGTGGTACATTATCTTCGTCACACTCGCACGTTAGAGATATGGATTACGACTAAGATTGAGCCTAATGAGATATCTTGGAGCTCTTTTTTGAGGCTGGATATGAGACTAATCAAAGATTTACCATATAATTTTATGCCTTGTGTCCGTAGCTTTTTCATTGACGAAGAAAATAAAGTTGCTGTGTTTATTAATAAATTTGCAATCCGTCAGTTCCACTCGGCTCACGTCATTGGAAAAGATGGATACTTAAAATCTGTCAAGATCACCAGAAACTGGGAGGAGCCGAATTTTTGGGATATTAGCCGTCTTGTTTGTTCTTATAATCCATGTTTAGTACAACTGCAAATCAACCAGCCGGAAGAAACGACAGCGCAAGTCAACCAACCAGATGACATGAAAGAAAGAATAGTCAAACAACGGGGCAAAAGGAGAAGAATAAACCAACAGGGCCAAACGAAGCCAAGAGATGGTTGATAAACAAAAAACGATAGCCAAGAGATGATGATCAGTCACTTCCATTCACAATGCTATAGTTTTTCTTGCATTATTTCTTTCTTTGTTTTCTTTTATTTTATGTTCAGTGCATCTATTAACTTATTTTGTTATTATGAAACAACTAGTAGTATTATGGCTTCTTTTATTTCCAATATATTGTTTTTATTTTATTTCCTACTGCTAGCTTTTTTTTTTAAAAGATGGTAAATATTTGAAAACTGAGATGCAGAGAATGTTGCTGTTTTTTCTTGCTAAATAATTGTTGGTTACTTGTTACTTGCTTTTCATATACTATTTCTCCTGCCCTTTGTCAGCCTCTCTTCGTCCATTCGATAAGTTTGGTTAGATAACCGAAACCGTACTTTTCAAACAATGGGATAATCTTAGGTTTGAGATGGACAGCATTTTGAAACCGCACATGAGCATCTAGACAAAATAGAGCCAGAAAGGTCCAACGTGTGTGTATCTCATGACCAATTGAGACTAAAGATCCTTCCTACGTGAATATGATAAAACGACAGCTTATTTTAATGTCAGACCCAAATTTCCCAAGTACATGCATAATGAGCTCACAAATGGGCCTTCTACGTCGAACATTCAGACTGAGGCACTTTACTTAGGTCACGTCGAATTTGAATTCCCGTTTATCATCTCGGGCTTGAAAACGAATATCACGTGAAGGCACGTGTTATTAACTCACAAGTCACAACAAGACACGCGAACCACAACATGTCGTTTTTGCCCTTTAGATTAGCTGGCGAAACGTTGCCGCCAAACATTATTACTCCCCACGCTAAATTTAAGTCCAAATGACGATAATACCCTTCATCTTCCCCAGCAAGCCTCTCGATTTTTTTTCAAAACCTTTCGACGGCTCCCTCCAACCTTTTCCCTCTTTCTCTTCAAACCCTTTCGTCTCCATCATAAATACTCAACCCTAGATCCCCATAACCCAAACCATCAAACCACATCTTTAATCAATCTCTTCCCCACAAAATCATCAACCAACATGCCTTCCATGGCAGAAGAGCCGCTCCTAACCCCAACCCCAGACCGATTCTGCATGTTCCCGATCCACTACCCGCAGATCTGGGAGATGTACAAGAAAGCCGAAGCCTCCTTCTGGACCGCCGAGGAAGTCGACCTCTCCCAAGACACCCGCGACTGGGAGCAAAACCTCAACGACGGCGAGCGACACTTCGTCAAACACGTCCTCGCCTTCTTCGCCGCCTCCGACGGGATCGTCCTCGAGAATCTCGCCTCCCGTTTCATGTCCGACGTCCAGGTCTCCGAGGCCCGCGCCTTCTACGGCTTCCAGATCGCCATCGAGAACATCCACTCCGAGATGTACAGTCTCCTCTTAGACACTTACATCAAAGACAACAAGGAGAGGGACCATCTCTTCCGCGCGATCGAGACGATCCCTTGCGTAAAGAAAAAGGCCCAATGGGCCTTGAAGTGGATCGATGGGCCTCAGGCCTTCGCCGAGAGGATCGTGGCGTTCGCTTGCGTGGAAGGGATATTCTTCTCAGGGAGCTTCTGCTCGATCTTCTGGCTCAAGAAGCGAGGGCTCATGCCGGGGCTCACCTTCTCCAACGAGCTCATCTCGAGAGACGAGGGTCTTCACTGCGACTTCGCGTGCCTGATCTACTCCCTCCTGAGGACGAAGCTCTCGGAGGAGCGCGTGAGGTCGATCGTGTGCGACGCGGTGGAGATCGAGAGGGAGTTTGTGTGCGACGCGCTCCCGTGCGCGTTGGTGGGGATGAACCGGGAGTTGATGAGTCAGTATATTGAGTTTGTGGCGGATAGGCTTTTGGGGGCGCTCGGGTGCGGGAAGGTGTACGGTGTGGCGAATCCGTTTGATTGGATGGAGTTGATCTCGCTTCAGGGTAAAACGAATTTCTTCGAGAAGAGGGTTGGTGATTACCAGAAGGCTTCCGTTATGTCTAGCGTTACCGGTAACGGCGCGTTTGATAACCATGTGTTCTCGCTTGATGAGGACTTTTAGTTTTATATAATTAGTTGTTTGTTTATGGTTTGATCCTTGTAATATTCCGTGTATGTTCGTCTTTTTAATTAGTGGAATACTATAAGCTTTATCTCTACTTTTCCCCGGCTTAATCTCCATGATTTAAGCATTTATTCCATACAATTCATTAATAATTGGTAGACTAAGGATTATTCTCTGAATAAGAATATTCATAGATCCAAATTCGAATGAGACCAATGAAATACAACAAAGAGATCTGATACTTAAAATGCGACAAAAATTTCAAGTTCGCATGAAGTTTTCTCATTATTTTATTTATTTATTTGTTGTTTCACATTGTTGTATTTGTATTTATGTAATTTGTTTACGATCTAAGTAATAAAATAAGTTTCAGTTGTTGAAAAAAAAAATTATTTTACTTCCGACAAGCATGAGTTATTTCTAGCCCCTCTAAAGTTATCCTAGTTACATCAGCTAAGTACTTTGGCATGTGGAGTATATTTAAAGAATCGGTTAAAATCAAAATAGTTTCTACAGCAAACAACAAGTTGATATGGCCGAGTTGGTCTAAGGCGCAGGATTAAGGTTCCTGTCCGAAAGGGCGTTGGTTCAAATCCCACTGTCAACAAAACACTTTTTTTTTTCTCAGATATTCATCTACACAAATGGCAATGAACACCCTCCAAGGCTCCAACGGCCATTGAGTTAGACAGGTCTCTACTTAAAAGACCTTTTGTTAAATCAAAGCCCTTCAAAGGATGTTGCATTGGCTTCTGTGTCAATGAGGTCAATCCCATTTGCACAGGTTCTTGAGAATCTCTCTCTCTCAGACGGTAACTACGGATCGGTGAGACGTTACAATATTGAGACGCCAGAAGACAATGCTATACATGTGGCTCTTCAAGCCATTCATTTATACTAGCTAGATTTAAGCTTTAAACTAAATTGAATAATTGATAATGACGAACTGGACCATCAAGAACAAAGTATGTAAGTTCATGTATCCATGTTGTTAGCTAGTATATTGTCGATAAGCTAGGCCTAGAGACAACCAATCATTTGTGACCATTCCCTTTGCTGCCGGATGGTAACACGACCAGGTCAAGGTGGTCTGTGTAATGTGGTTTCTTATGCAAGCGTCTTACCTCTTAACTAGATTCTAACCCGCCCGACTGGGCGGGTGTTATTTTTTTCAACAATATAACATTTATAATTTCTTTTGTTTTGGATATGTCGTAAAACTGTTTTGTACGTGTTTCTATATGTTAGAGTGTGTTCATTTTGTATCCTTGTTTGATATATAATAGATAGCGACATCTTTTTTTTAAACGGATCATCTATTCTATTAAATTTATTAATACAATTTATTAACTTGTATGACTATCTAAATGACCACAATAAAAATATATCTAAAATACAAATTTATATTAGTTTTTGGATTTTAATTTTAATCACATTATATTGGGTTATCTTATTGACATTCTTTTATAAATGTTATTTTATCGATTGTTTTTACAAAACATACAAATATAAAAAACATTATTAATGAAATTACCACTAATGGAGAATTATATATATGTATATAGCATAATATAGTAGATCTTATAAGAAAGAAAGAAAAATTTGTTAACAATTGGCCCATTTAAAGGAGAAACAAAATTAAAATCCGTTTTGATAGAATATGGCCTGTTCAATAATAATTGGCCCAATTAGAAAGCTAACTAATTAGTGTAGGAAAAAAAACTGTTAGACAAACGATCGACGAAAAAAAATCAGAACGATACTCTCAATTAGGGTTCTTTACTCTCGGAGAAATCTCTCTACTTTTTTCATTGTTCAGATCAAGATCAAGATCAAGATTTAAATCGTTTAATGTTTCATCAAGATGCAATCAATGGTGAAATAGTATGCACAGAGGTATTTTTTTTCTTTATTTCGAAGCTAAATCCGTACGGATTGAATGGTCTTAATGTCTATCTGTGTCTAATAGTTTCCACTGTCTGCACTTTCAGATGAATATGATCAGTAATAATAGAGATCGAAGATGTGAGTTGAAGATCAGTCTCGATTGGGGTGATGTGGGATGTAATAACATAGAAGCAACCGGATTAAGCACAAAATGGATCATAACATGATCAAGATAAGGAAGATTAAAACCACAATCAAGAATATATAACAGAAAGGTAACGGCTTATTTCTCTGTTTTGTATGAATATAGATTTGATTAGATCCTATTTGATCTCTGTTTCTTCTATGGTTTAACTATGATTAAATTTCTGAACTGGAACTTTGATCTCACTGTATTTAGTGTTCTGTTTTGATAAAGAGCTAGTGTCGGGTATATATATATATATATATATATGGAACCGTATTTTGATCAGAAAGTATGATCTGTTTTTTTCTCTTTAATTGTTATATGCGTCGTCTTGCTTCTGTTATCATAGTTGAGCAATCATTGTTTTAGTATAGTAGATGTTGTGCGTAAAGATCTTAAAGTGTGATGAGCTTATTATAATTTGATTGAGTTTATTATCATTTTGGAATATCACTGTAATTGTTTTTCTGTGATTGTATTCTTATAGCAACGGATGTTAGTGATAAAACACAAATATTTTTGTATTAGTATCTGGTGTGATATAGTTTTCAATATATCCTTTCGTGCATAGCTAAATTGTATTAAATTTTTGTCATTTGGTTTCATGATATATACAATGGTGGAGAGGCACAGAAAAAACAAAGGTTTACAACCGAAGAAGAGCATTACCATACTTCTGAAAAGAAGGTTAGTAATTTATTTTTTCAGTTTTAAGTGATATGTGCAGATCAATGATAGGAATTATACGATATCTAATAACCTTCTGAAAAGAAGGTTAGTAATTTTTTTTTCAGTTTTTAACAAATCTTTTTCTGTACTTTGAAATGTATTACGTGATTTTAGGATAGTTATAAAGAGAAAAGATCTGATATTTAAATACAAAATGCCAAAGTATATTCTTTAATATACCGTAAAATATTAAATATTAATTAAATATATTAAACGATTATCAAAAAAAAAATTATTTGGTGTGAGAAGATGTAAAAATAATAAATGTGTGTTGTTTGGTGTGTTTCATGTGACGAAGATGCATATTGAAGAATGAAGAATTTATGTTATTGACCCAGGTTGTGTTCTAAGAAACTGGTATGGTGATGTTATTGAAGATTTCACAGTTACAATGGATTATGTTATAAGAAAAGTAGAAAACCAGTGAGATAGGCTGTTCGTTGTTCATGGATTTTTATTCTTTTGTGATGAACATAGTGGCTACAGAGAGGATATGCTGCTATGATGTGATGAAATGAATTGATATAGATGTGATCGATATATTTTTATTTGAGTTAGGTAATGTTTATAGTTAATCTTAATAATAAGATTAATATATGGTGGTCGTTTGTGAGGTGACTAAATAATTGAAGTCACGTGTTTATATGTAACGTTTAGTATATTAAAGGGTCCGCTTATAATGTTTAGACCTTTAATTAAAAGGTCCAATGTGATTTCTAAATGGTAGATAAAAATTGTACTTCTCTTTTAATAGGGAAGATGGCCATGACAATTTCCAGCGGAGTCCACACCAATGGGCGCTCCAACCACTATTCTTCTAATTTTGACAATATAGCCCCTCTTAACTCTTCCTAGTTACATCAGCAACGTCATGTGGCATGTGGAGTTTATCTTATAGTTAATTAAGAAAAGAGTATATTCTACAGCAAACAACATGTTGATATGGCCGAGTTGGTCTAAGGCGCAGGATTAAGGTTCCTGTCCGAAAGGGCGTGGGTTCAAATCCCACTGTCAACAGTTTACTTTTTATATTCCATGTGTTCATGTATCACGGTGTGGGACTTGCTTATTCTATTGATGTGGCATTTCGGATTCTGAGGTTTGATTTGTGATTTTCCCTTTTCTTTGGGAGATGAACACATCATCAACAAAAACAAAGATAGAGAGCAGTTATGAGAGTTGTTTTGCCTATGACAAGAGTCATGCTCTCAAGCTGTGGCATTGTGGTAGACGGGACCTTGGCCACTTGCAATCTCCTCGCATCCTATGTGTATCATCTTACGACATCTCATTTTATTTTATAGGCATTCATGAACCACAGAGAAAGATGCTCATCTTATTACATACCTTGATCTCTACAAGTTCTTGGTTTTTCAGCGCCTCCAGTATAATCTGGATGTTGTTGGTCAGTTCCAATAAGCTGCAAATATTTCAAACTTTCTAACTCTATTAGGATTAGATTGAAAGAATTACTTCCAAATGGGAGTACCTAGGTCAGGCAAACAAACAATCCTATATATAAATCAAACAAGATATTCCATTGAGAACATTTCAAAATACAAAAGTAGAAAAGCACAATGAAGGTAATCGAAAGATCATTAAGTTCTTTTTTCACACACACTTCCAATAGAAGCATCTATTGGAACATTGTGATGGACTAGATACATCGTAGAAAGGTAGGGAACACGGCCAAATAATTTGATAAACGATTACCTGAAACGGAATTATTCTTGTGTGATCAATATCTTATTGTGCAACAACATGACATCAAAACGAGGAAAATCAATCGGCGGAGGTGGAGAATGTCCAACGAAAGGCATATCTACTCCACCTTAGGAGATGGATGATGGACCGAGCATGATCCCAAGATGCAGAAGATGTGGTAACTTGTTTGTTCCATTAGTTTACAAAGTTACCACTCTAACAAATTCACTTACATCTAGGGATTCTTTCTCTCTTTTAAAAATCGCAAATTAATTAATGTTTACATCCATACTTATATTACAAATGTGATCAAAATATTTCAAAACAGTATTGGAAAATATTAGTAATCCCTGACATTGTATTGGTCATATCGGTTTGGAGAATACAAAACTTTGTTCACGTATGTGGATGTCAAAAAGGTGGTTTAATAAAATCTAAGAGAAAAGAATATGTTTGTACGAAGAAATCTTTATCTTTTAACTTAGATCCAACAAAATTGAAAAGAAAAAACAGTTTTTTTTTGCATCCGCACTAATTCATTTGGTGATATAAGATGCTCCCAGATAGAGGAAATATTTTTTTATTTCAAATAAAGGCTTGAATAATTGATAGAAAAGCAAACCATAAATAAGTACCAACGACCACTTTGTATATCTGTTTCCTTTGAACCAAAGCAAATCCTCACGTGACATCACATTCCGAAAACAAATGTGAATCCATTCAATGCTTCACAACTTGATCATAATCTCATCTTCTTTTCTTGATACCACTTTTAATCCTTCCGAGTCACCAAACTTTGTCCTTACCTCCTAAAGCACTCTTTCTTCGACATTAACCAATGGATCACTCTATTCTCAGCTCCCATTATACATTTTCCCCTCATATAAATACACACACTTAGGCATATGCTTCGATCAACTATCTCTCTCTAAAGATTTGTATATACATAACAAGAGAAAGAGGAGATCAATAACATGTCTGATTGGGGACCAGTTTTTGTCGCGGTGACGCTTTTCGTGTTGCTAACTCCGGGGCTGCTGATTCAGATTCCAGGGAGAAACCGAGTAGTTGAGTTTGGAACATTTCAGACAAGTGGTGTTTCGGTTATTGTTCATACCCTAGTCTACTTCACTCTTGTTTGTATTCTCTTGATCGCTATCCAAGTTCACATGTATATCGCCTAATCGAATAAAATAAAAAACCTCTCCATTTTTGTGCTAGCTTTACTTTAGGATTTTATTTCAGTTGAATTGTGTGTCGTTAACATTTTTATTTGGTACAAGTAACAAAGTGGTCTCAAAGTACTACAATATTATTTCACTTGACTTGCTTGTAATATTTCTTTTCAAATGGGATTGTATGTAATTCATATTAACATATGTATGTAGAAATGTTAAAGTTATATGATATACCTATATACATCGTTCTATTTGGTTCT
>NC_079516.1:17144207-17206932 GCF_000801105.2 Raphanus sativus
CTACACTTATGAAATATCAATTTATTCAGTTCAAACAATGTAAACTTTTAAAAAATATATATTTTCATGAAAACACATAATTGGCGGTTTAAACAATCGTTTTTACCTCTAATTTGACTGGTCTGAGCAACTCCCCTGGACTCGAGTGGCCGAGAGAGGCTCGATGGTGTTAACGGTGGGGATGCATCGACAGCTCGTTGAGTAACGGTTATATGGTTTCTCGAAGGTATAGAGTAGCTTCGAGGAACGACCAATGGAGGAACCGGAAGAGGCACCAAATGTTTGTGGGATGACGGAGGAGTAAAGTTAACAGTGCCTTTTCTTGATTCCATCCGGTTAGAGGCGGCGAGTGACCAACGAGACTAGGGGATTTGGCTCGTCTTGGCGGTGGTGCAAAGTGGCCTGGTGGTCTCGGGAGCTCGTGAAGCTCGTTAGGCCTCGGGGAAGAAGAAGAATAAGCAGGAGGAGGCGAAGAGGTAGGGGAGACTGGTATATGAAGATGAGGTTGGGGTAATGGAGGAGGAGTTGGTAGAGTACGAAACACGCCTGAGGAAACGTCGGTGACGGTGATGGTGACTGGTTTTGACGAGGAGGAGGCTTTGATCGGTCCAGAAAATGCATGTCTTGCTTGCTGCTGATGATGCTGATGCGTGTCTGTTGTAGAAGGGCGAGGGAGACGGGAGTAGAGGCTGTTGTTTTCCGCGTCTTTCCCGCTTTTTATGGGTTGTTCTAAAGGAGATGAGTGCCATATGTTTCCAGCGCTTTGGTTTGCTGGCTTCGGGTTTGAAGCTTGTTTTGAGTGCCTTAAATCGCTTGGTGTCGGTAAGACGTAAGCGTTGGAAGATGGGTTCGTCTGTCTCAGCCTTTCTGATAAATCAGGTTTCTTCTCCGGGAACAAGGGAGCTGAATGGCTGGTCGTTCTGTGATCACGGGTTGAGAGAGAAGCAGCTTCTACCCTCTGCTCATTTGCTCTGTAAGCAAAACCGAGTTCTCCTTCTCTATTAATGTCTTGGCCACCGCCATCGTCATCATCATCATCCTCCTCACTAGCTTCCACTTCATTCTCATGAACAGAGAGATCACAGTCAATATGTTGTTTCTCCGAAGTAACTCTTACATGACGCTCTACTGCCTCAAGCGATTTCATTCCAGTGTAAAACAGACGCATCTAAGAAAATCATAAGACAAAAAAAAAAGTCAAGAACGCATAAGAGAACACAAAATTTCCATAAGAAATGAATCATTATAACTAGTAAGTGAGTGTAATCTTTTACCTGAGCAGTGTGGTGACGTACTGCTTGTGTGAGGAGACTACGAGCTTGTCCTTCCTTGAGAGACTTCAATCGAAAAATGCACATGGTTGCTTCTTCATGAAACTCATTGTAAGCAGGTCGAGAGTCATGAGGAATATGTCTCTCTCCTTTACCGCCTTTAGACCTTCCTTTATCTTTCACAAGCGCCATCTCAAACACATTCCTGAGATGTGTATTACAAGTTAGGTAGTTTAAAAGACAAAGAGTTTACCAAACTAAAACTTCATACTATTGGAAATAAGCATACCTCTTCTCGTCGCATTGTTGCTTCATATCCTGCTCAATTGTAAAGAGAAAGAAGAGTTAAAAAAGAAGAAGGAGAAGAGAGTATCTTCAATACATGAGTAGCAAATAATGGTATATATACCTCAACAGTTCTAAGGTCCTTGAGAAGCGCTTCTGATGGGGACGTAATGGTCTTGAATATATGACTACGCTGCAAAGTAAAAGAAAACAGTTTCAAAGTTAAGTTTTCTCTTTTGTTTTGCATCCTTCGTGTTTCCACCAAACAACTCTCTACTTACATATGTGTCAAGAAGTTTTTGAATCTCAAACTGAACTTTACCGCACATAAACAAGATCCTACCTACAGAAAAAAAAAAAACAAATGTTACACACATTACAGCTTTATCCTATAGTACAAAAAGGCAAGTAATAAAACTATATATAAAAAGCTTACTGCTTTCTTCGTCGTTATGAGGCGCGATTTGCTCCAAACAAGAACCCATCTCTCCCAATGACTCAGAGAACTCTGAAAAAAAGAATAAACCACAAGAGTGTGTATAAAGATCATTCCCATTGTTGATCAGAAACATATGATCTTTCTTTCTTTATTACCATAAGCACTATTGGCCGTGGCAGCAGCTGCAGCGAGTAGTCTATCATAGCACTCTCTCATGTCTTGCATATCCTGAAACATTTAACCAATCAGCTATAAACAGTGTTATATTCAATTGTTACATAATATTAGGGTTTGTAAAACCCCCAAATCTAACCTAATTGATCAGATTCTTCCTAGATCTGCTCTCTTCACTTTTAAAACCAGAATCTAACATCAGATACTACTCGGGATCGAATAATTAACTACCATTAAACCCTACTAAAATCTTCACCGTAGATTGCGAAACTATAAAAGCGGCGGGAGATTGTTATTATTATTATTATACCTTCCCGGCGCGATCGAGTTCGTCAATCTGGGCTGTAGCGACGACCTCTCCTTTCTCCTTCGCGTCGACTTTGTGCGACGTTAATCTCCTCAACATCCCAATCGAAGCTTTCATCGTATCACACCACCACCCACACACTTGAGCTCTAAAACTAATTTTCGAAATTTATCTTCAGTTTAATCGAAGAAAAAAAGAGAAACAGATCGAAGGAGAGAAGAGACGAAACCCAGATAACAGCAAAAGTGAAGGATCCAACGGCGGATATCTCTCGTTGTGAAGTTGTATGAGAGAGAGGGAACGACACGTGGCGAGATCGTAACGGATAAAAAGAGGTAGTGGGAAGAAAGAGTCAAAAGTCAAAGATTGATGACAGGGAAAGAAAGGGATTTTCATTATTTGGGTTTGACTGCCAGTGGATGGGTCAAACATCTATTGTCTTTTTTTGACAAGTAATTATTATTTGTCTTTTTTGAATCAGACTAGGAAGTAGTAGTATCTAATTGGATTATTAAATATCCCGAGTTTATTAAACTCTACATAAAAACTGTTGGCCAGAACACAAAAAATTCATCTTAATTCAGGAAAGTACTTAACAGCCAGTTAAATTCATAGACTGAACGCAAAAAGGTGGACGTCATATTTCCCCACAAAAATTATCATATAGCACTAGATATCCACCGAACTATAACCTTATTCAAAATCTCCTCGAACTTAAAGATATAATCTTATTTTTTCCTGAATCGATAGTTTGAAACTTAATTACCTATAAATCATGGTTTTAACTGGTTTATTAATAATCAAATAATATTAACCAGCTAGACCAAAAAAATATTAAATGAAATCAAACCCAATATTAAACCAACACGTTTATGTTTTCTTCCTCACCCGTTCATGCAACCAGCCAGCTATAATCTCTGTTTTTGTTTTTGTTTTTATAGAGACTATATAGTCTCTGTTAATAAACATTATACAATATATTTTGTTGATCCATAGCTTCCTCCACTTAATATTTTTCTCTACAACATTTTTATCGTTCGCACAGAGAGCTATCTCCTCCAACAATTCCGACAATTACGTATCCATATCAGTGAATCTGCCACTTGCCTTGTTTGACGAGACTGGAGCAAATGTGTATCGAATTCCTATTATGGGCTTCATCTTTCTACTGCCGAACAGATGTCTGACGAAACTGGAGCAAATATGTATTGAATTCCTATTTTCTTATGAGTGCCAAGGGAGCTAAAGTCTCATGGGATTTAGTTTGCACTTCTAAGGAGTGTGGACAGGGGCGAAGCCACCTTATGGTAAGTGGTGGCATGTGCACCCATAATTATATTGATATTCACAATTTTATAGGCAAAAGCATTGAAAATTGCATTGAAAATTTGGTGAATCAGATGGTTAAATTCAGTCTATGCACCCATAATATCTTGAGTTCAAATCCTTTTCATACATTTTTAGTTTTTATTCCAATAATGCACCCACTAAATATTTCGTCTAGATTCGCCCCTGAGTGTGGAGGACTTGATCTGACTCAGTCCCTGGAACAAAGTGCTTGGACCTAAACTTATTTGGTTACTCTTCACGACATCTGTTTTTTTTTTTGGGTTTCAGTGGTGATTCCATCAGGAGTTAAGAATTTTTGGACTCTAAAGTACTCCTGGAAGTTGGATTTGAATTTTTTTTTTTTGTAAACTTAGGTCAGTGGCAAGACCATTTGTTCTATGTGAGATTTATTGTGGCATGACTGCCGGAATTTGGTCTCCTTATTCTCTTGGTCTTCTTATTGAGCTAACTGGAGATGGTGGTTCTAGAGTATTGGTTTCTAATTTAAATGTAAGTGATGATTAAATGTGTTCAAAAAAGGGAAAAAAAAGAGATGGTTAAAAAAAAACTGGATTCAAAACTGAGGCTATATAATATCGAACTGAAGAATTTTAGATTTTTCACCTTAGAAATCCTATACTTGTTTCTAAGAACATCTCTAATGTATTATTCTATTTCTTATTTCAAAATGGTGAAATTCAAAAATGAAGTTGGGTATTATTCGAATTTATTATTTTAATTTTATTCAAAAATAAAATATTCTCAAATGATTTCCTTTATTTAGTAAATAGTTGTTAGTAATACTTTCAACTTATAAAAACTTAACAACTAAACCAACTATTTTATACTTACAAAACTTCCATAGATATATTTTATTTAAATTATATCTATTATTAAAAATACAATAAAAACAAAATTTTGTTTTGTAATTTGAAGTTCGTACATAACCCAAATTTTTGTGCATATATCAAGTTACAAATGTTATCGAATTGAAATGTTGACCCACAAGATAAACAAACTCATCTATTCAGTTTGAAAATTACTTAACGTATCCTGGTAATTCCGAAATTAATTTATCGAATTATTAAATCAATTTTATATTATTTATTTTAATTATTTATGTTTAGTTTTGATTTTATGAATTTGTGTATCTTTTATGTAAAATTATTCGATAATTTTTGTGTATTTTTTTTATTTTCTATCATTTAAATATAAAATAAAAATATTTAAGATAAGAACAATTTCATAAATAAAAAATTCAACTCTAAAATGAAATATAATCGGAAAAAAATTCACTCAAGAATGAAGTTTGAAATAAAAATTAAAATAGGGTTGAAGATTCTCTAAAGTTCATGCATGGCCGTCAATTCTTCATCTTCTATACTACATCAGGATTCGAGATCTCAAGGAATTTAGTCATTCCCTATCAAAGAGCTAGGGAATGACTAAATTCCTTGAGATCGGTTCCGTTTTAAAAAAAAACACAATGTCATAAATCAATAAAAATATAAAATCGTAGTTTTTAATTTATAAAAAATCCTAATTTTTATAGTAATGAAACAAAGAGAATAGAAGTATACAAATATTTAAAATAATATTATAAATTATCTTTATGCATTGAGATTTTTATTAAAGATATAACATATATTCAAATAGATTTTGTCAATTGTTTATGAAATATTAAAAATAATTAATATAACTATTTTTTAAACTTAATTTATGTGTATTTTCACAGTTTTAATATGAAACCATTTCAAAATTATTATTAATGAATAAATGAATATATATATATATATGTAAGTATAGATATACCCTTCCAACTTGTACTTGTTTCCTATTTTTTTTTTTAAATCTCGTTTCTGCGTTTCCATACGCTTCCGCTTCCACATACCCGATTTCGTTTCCACGTAACATAGATGTTGTTTATATCCTCTTGAAAGGTTTCGTATTGGGAATATTTATGATATTTTCATTCGTATTATGAAACAAGGAAAGATAAACTCATCTCTTAAATGCTAGAACAAAACATCCTAAATTCAAAGTTAATTAACAATAAACATTTGTTAATTATCAAAACATTGTTATTTTATTTTAGATTAAAATTAACATATATCATCATTTTTTGCTACTCCAAATTCCTAAAAAGTAGAAGTAGGACGGCTCGGATCTCCGAGGTATTTTAGGATATCCGGATTCGCATAATCCATAAAATTGCTATTCAGATATTAATTCGGATTTTCCGAATATCTGAGGTTAGGATATCCAAAAATAAAAATCCAATCCGAATATCCAGATCGTGGATGTCTGGATCCGATTTTTATTTTAAAAAAAAATTAAAATTTAAAATTAAATTCAAAACTAGCTAATTAACCATCTAAATAGTTATTTAAGAATAGATTTTTTAAAATTAAAAAATTATTGAAATTTAATAAAACTGAAATTTTAGTTATATGCTATTAAAATTATATATAGTATACATATATACATATACTTATATTTTTTTAAAATATATATATATATATATATATATATATATATATTATATATAATAGGTTCCGAATTTGGAAATTTTCTATCTAGATCCATCTCTTGATCTGCCGGATTCATAAAATCATTATTCGGATCTGGATTTAAACCTTACAGCATTTTTGATCAAATCAGAGTGAATCCTGATCGAATAATAGATTTCAGATATTAAGTCTGAGGCTTACTAAAAAGTCTGATTCGGATAATTAATATATAAAGCAGCTAATTGAATCAAATGATTCAGATAATTAAAAACAGAGCAGTAAAAAGATGCCGCAAAGGCTTATCTTCTCTTTATGCAGAGATGGAAGGGTTTATATGAACGATGTCTTGTTTAAAAGAGTTATCCTGCAACGTGATTCATATGGAGACAGTGATTCATATGGAGACGGACTATTCCGATCTCGTGGACATGATTGTTAACTCTAGTGACTGAGCGGCTTTTTAACCCTGAGCTAGTCTCCTTCTAACTTATATAAGATGATTTTTCGGATTTCAGTATTGCTCATATATCGGAAATAGAAACTCGCATGCAGATTCTCTCGCTAAAGAGGCGAGGAGTAGTGAAGTTATGTTTTCCCACATAGATTAGACCCAACCGAACAGAGCATTTCCTCGGAACGACTCAAAACCGATTACCATTTGATTTTAAAAGATGATCGACAAAAAAAAAAGCAGGAGCAGTAGTACATCTTGGTATAAACCGGGAAGTATAATGAAGAACCAAACCAGTCAACAAAAAAAAGTTATTACTATAGTTACGGCTACGTAGCCGTTTAACAGTATTTTTAAAAAAGACAAAAACAAACCAAGTTAAAACAGAGGCATGAATGAGAGAGTCAGAGAGAGAGAGAGAGAGAGAGAGAGGAAGGAGAAGCAGAGCAATCGGCGCATTAATGGCGAAAACAAAATGCCATTAATTGTTTTCTTCTTTCATCTTCTCCTACATTTATTGCTCCTCTCTGACCCTCTCTTTCTTTTTGTTTTTTATTTTTTTGAAAAAATCTCTTTCCTTTTGTTCTACGTGCAATACAATCCAGAGCATTGAATTCATGTCAGGCCGTAAATATTTCAAAAAAAAAGTCAAAGGAACACGACGAACATACACAAAAACCCATAACTAATTTATGATCAAATCCCTAACATGGGTTTATCTAAAGACACAACCTTAATCATGGGTTGGAACTGATTTTTGATTCGATCATCTCCCATCTCAGAGACTTCTTCTCTTGCCCTTTGATTCCCAACGAGCTTGGAGCAGAACAAGAAGATGTGTTGGGTTCATTGAACTGCATCGATGGTGGGTGGTAGGTGGAGGAGCTGAACAAACTGGAATCACTGATCTCATATGAACAGCTGGAGCGAGTTTCTGATGGTTTAACCCTAAACCTCCAGCAAACATCTCCGGAAAAGGAAGAAGTTTACTGTAACAGCTTCTTCTCTCCATTGATGACGACGATGGTGGATTAAAAGACAAAGGAAACGACTTTACTATCATCTCTGGCTTTGCATCATCATCTGGGCTCCTCTGTTTTAGCCCTGCATGTTCTTTAGACTTCTCTAGCAATGATTTGACTTTGCATTCTTGTTGTTGTTGGAGATCTGTTGTTGAAGACCAGAATCTCGGTGGTAGTGTTTGGTTGTGTTTTGCTGATGATGATGATGATGAAGCTTCTTCGGTATATGGACTAATCAACCTGAGCTTTTCACACAAGAAATCTCTTGTGGTTGTTGTGTCTTGTCGGATTGCTCTTCTTCTTGAGTGATGTTGTTCTCTTCTTCTCACTTCTTTGGGTCTAAATCTTGAGAGGACTCTTGCAACTACTTCTCGTTCTTTCTCTTCACCTCTTTGAGAGTCCAAGCTTGTTGGCACTGTGTAACAAAAGTGTATATATTAACAAGTGTTATCAAATGGATTTAAAAAGTTAAAAAAAAATTGAGAGGTAATATTAGCTCACTTTTTCTCAAGGAGAACCAAGCTGAAATAGCAGCATTCTTCTCAGCTTGCTTCTTAGTCTTTGCTGATTCTCCACTAAATCTTAATCCAGCAAGCTCCACAGTGCAAGAGAACGTTGGGATGTGACCAGGTCCTGATCTCACACTTGTATAAACCGGTAGGTCAAGACCAGCTCTATGTGCTGTCTCTTGAAGCAGATTCTTGTAGATCCCAGTCTCATCCTTTGAGAACAAACCAAAAACATCATGAGACTTTGCAAAAAAAAAAAAAAAAAAAAAGATGGTGAAGTGAGGAAAGGCTTACAAGAACTCTAGCAGTTAGAGACTTAGAAGGACCCTTTGAAGAGAGAGCACTGAGAGCAACTTCGGCAGCTGAATGCTCAGCTTGTCTGAGAGTGGAACAATAAGTTGGGCTTTCAAAATATTTCGCCGTTGAAGTTCACAGAAGCTTTGAATCTTGGAGCATGATCTGGTCCTTCTCTTGTGCAAGTATATGATGGGAGGCTGAAACAGCTTTCCTGTGTGCTAGCTCTTGCAACTGATTCTTGTACATATTGCACTGAGAGGTTGCTGAGAAGAGTTTGTAAATGAACAAACTTGTTAAATTGCCATTGGAGGTTTTATGGTTTGATGAGTGTTTGAATGAGAAAAAGCTTTAACGCCTCTGATGTTTAAAGTAGAATTTAGAGGACAGAGAGATTTTTAAAAAAATTTAAAGAATCGTTTCAGAGGTTTTAGAGTCTGCGTCACGGTCACATGGTGGTTAGTAAGGCTCATAATAAAGAGGAGCAGAGGCTACTATGATAATAGTGACATTTCAGTAGAACTATGGTCCATGTTATTTTATATGTATATGGTACATATATGTCTCTGTGTGTAATACTGAGGAAAATCTTATTGACTCTCTTGAAAGATCCTGCATTTATGATCTGATATACCTGTAAAAGCTTAGATTTTTTTCATTTTCATGAAGTTAGTTAAATCTCCATGATTCAAGGGTTTAATTAGTATCGATTTGGACTTTTTCTTGACTATCTTTGACTCAGCAGTCAGCAGAGACCTTTAACACACTCTTCTTCTGTAACCTTATAGTTAGGAGGAGCATTACTGCATTAGGGTTCTCAAGCATTAATTGCAGAGCTATGCTTCAAATGAACTATAGAAATGGTCTGTCTTCTGGTCCACATGTCTTGATAATTCAGTTGCAGCTTCTTTGATTATAAGATAAGAGAGAAAACTGGTTTTGTTCGTAAAGTTTTACCGTAAAACATTTGTCTCTGGTTAAATGTATAAACACAGCTAAAATAAGAACAGTCTGAACAATCCACAAGAAGCTCTCACTCATACACACAAGTAACACAAACACACCAATTCAACCTCTTTGCTTAAGACAACAAAGCAAACACAAAAAAACACTTTCCACATTAAGAACATTGCTAGTTCTTTTGCCTCAAACAAACCACAAGCCTGCGTAAACTGATTTTAAGCTGAATAAATGCTCAGCTCTGTTCTGTCTTCCTTCCGTACGTGCTAAATCGTGTTAGCTGACTTACGTAGGCCTGTTCTCAGTCACTAAACCAGTTTCCACTGCTGCTTCCACCACCGTTCTGGTTTTGTTCTCCTCCCACTCTAGCTGCTAAGGCCATAACTTCTGGCGACATATCCCAGCTCCCGCTTTTCCTTCCCCAGCTTGAGCGTCTCGGGTGCACACTCGGCCTATCACTCTGTTCGTCAACCGTCGTCCTGACGTCTGGTGAAAGCTCTCCTAACTCACCGTCCTTAACATGTAACCTCTCGTTGTTACCATGTTTGCCATCACCATGTTCTGACATTGCTGAGCCCATGTCAGCCCAAACAGCCTTCCTCCCTATCTCGATGTCATCACTGGCTTTACCCATGTTTGGACTCATGAAACCCCCTGCCACAGACCTAGGAGGCAACGGAGGTTCACGATGGACCATGGCTCTGAAGTCGTTCTTTGAAGGAGGGATTGCAGAGCAAAACGTTTCTTTGAAGTTGTTAACCACTCCCTTGTTGTGTGGGTTGCTTCTCCGATCATATCTGTATCTGAAATTCTCATACGTAGTCTGCAAGGACAAAAAGGTTACAACGACTCAGTGATCTATAACAAGAGGATTGAATTTGGTAGAGCAATGTTACCTGGTTTGTGCTGATGAGATAGAGATGGAAAGCTGTTAAGCCACCAACAAACCACATGGATATGAATGTGTAGATTATAAGAACAATAGAGGCAGGAGTTTTGAGCATTGCTTTCCAAATGGTTGTATGCTCTGATTCAGTGATCTTCCTTATATAGACCCAGCAGAAGGCAAACACATATATACAGAGAAGGGTCGTTGAGAAGACAAACATGAAGAAGAATCTGTAGTTCCTCTGCAACAAACCACCCACCAGAAACATTTATATAGTTTTTTTTATGAGAATAGTTTTTAAGTTTGGATTGTGAATTACTTACCCTCCCAATACATTGGCCAACCCAAGGGCAGTGATGGTCAAACTTTTCAACGCAGTTGTTGCAGATGGAGCAGTGAGAACAGCGAGGAGGCCTATAGAGCATGCAAGTGTCACAGTACTTGACCTTAAACGTAATCCCATTAACCTCTACTTCCTTAATGCGAGGCAGTCTCAGCTGAGGAGTCTGGCCAGCTCCTCCTGCATCCACGTTGCTGTCGAGGGGTTCAGGCTCAGGGGGATGAGCGTTTCTAGGGATGATTCCTGGATCTCTTCCGGATGTAAGCAGCAGAAGAATTAAATCCTGAAGGAAAAAAAGATGTTTTATCATTAGAAACATCTACTTGCAGTGGAAAGAGGAGAAGTGAATACTTACATAAACGGTGAAGACGACGGCGACATAGACTATAGATACTCCCCAGTTATCAGAGAAGTCATCCATTAGCTTCCTTGCGACAAAGATGCAGAAGATTGTGACAGGGACAGCGATGAGGCATATTGTCAGCGCTAGTGATCTTACGTCTGGTCCAAATACAAATCTCCCCTGAAGAAAGAATTTCTGAAAGAAAAACAAAATGTAAAAGTTCAACCAATACTGGAGGAAGCATGCCCCAGTGAGAGCTATCTCCCAATAACAACTAGAGGTAGTGTTTACTATCTATAATAACAAAAGAAGAAGGCAGGGATGGATAACAAGTGTTTGGTATGTTTCTGATATAGAAAATGAAATAAGGTTGTCAAAGACTCAAGGCATTCAGTGAAGCAGCAAAAAGAGAAAGTGATTTCAGTGAGATTGCTATAAATAGACATCAGCTATATAATCTCACAAATTTCCAAACAGTGAAGATAACACTAATCAAATTAAGCTAAAAATGGCTATTACATCAAAAAGCTTCAAACTTTTCTTAGTGTTACAACTCAAAAATGTGTTGACTTTTGGCATTTTAGCGTTAGCTTTAAAAACCATTCGAAGGGTAATCACAAAACAAAAGCTCCTAAGGCTTATCGCCACCAAAAGAAAACGAGACATCGAAACCTAGGATGAAAAACACTTGTTTGAATCCACCCTTTAAAGAGTAACAAACAACACGAATAATAAAACCAAGTTCCAAATTTGATTGTTAGGTTGATACTAGGGCACATAGCTAAATCCGAGTCCCAGTAGTAACAGATAGAATTATCAAACTACGAAATGACAAAAAATAAAAATAAAAAAATCCAAAAAAGGCTTAAGAAGAAGAATGAAAAGGAGTTTGTGACTAACATTGCTGCCTTTCCAGGTTTGGTAAACCCGTAAATCAGAGTTGGATCCCGAATCGGATCGAGGAGGCGGCGGCACTACATACATCTCTCTCTCTCTCTCTTCTCAATTTTATCTCTAGTAATAACAAAAGAGGGGAAAGGAAGGAAGGTTGTCTCCGGCGAATTGATTCGTTAGATTCCCGGCGAAGTAAGCCGACAAGAGTCACGAGTAAGCCAGCGATAAAAGAAGCTCCTTTTTGGGCTCCTCCTCCTCCTCCAAGTCTAATGGTGGGTTCCTTTCCCTTCCCCTCTCCCCACACTTTTTTTTTATTTCTTTTTTTTTTGTTTTTATTTATAAATATACTTGTCTAAGAAAATAAAATAATATATATATATACTACAACTTAAGTGTCATTATATCATTGGGTTGTCGATTTATAATAATACGGTTATGTGGGGGCCAGTAGCGAAAAAGTCCGGGAACACTTTTTTTACGAAAAAAAATTACTTTTGTTCGATTTGATAATAAGATATATTACTATATTAAGTGGAAAAAAAGAAAAAGTTTTTTTTTACTTCGAAAATCTCGAGAGAAAAAAGTGGAAAATATAAAAATGATGACAGCCAACCTATGCATATGCGTATTGGTTATGATGGACTCACCTTCTTCACAAACATTAACAATTTGTTTGAGCTTTGAAATCTGAATTATATTCCCCCAAGTGGGCCTAACACTATGTCCATTATAAAATTTAAACTTACTAGTATTTAAAAAAATAAATAAAACATACAAAACTAAAGATGATTTGTTGGACTCTGACTGTGACTGAAATTTTATTGTAGAATTTAATTTGTAGAATTTTCCGATGTACCTGTATAAATCTAGTGAGAAAAAAAATAAAAAAGGAAGAGATTTTTACATCAATAAATTTTTGTTTTAGAAAATAAGGCTTCTACATCATTTTTTTAAAAAAATTAGTTTTAGATTTAAAAACTACATAAATCATGATTGGTAATTTTTATGATTATAGATAAATAGTAAAGATAAAGTCACTTGTTACTACCCAACCAATCATCCACTATATTTTACTGTTTGACGATATATAAATAGGAGTGTCAATAATACAAATGTACATGTAATTTGAGAGAGAAAGAAGTAATGAGGGGAAAATCCAGAACTGGATTTAATCGGGGCGCATAACATTTTCACTATATTTTATAATTTAGTAATGGGCACTGGCATTGATTAAGCTTAATTTTTTTTTTGACTAAAGGCATTCATATTTAATTGCAGAAAAGAAATAAAATGTTTTACAAGCTATTAAGCTCTAGTCCCCCATCATTATAAACCCAACCCATAGTTTTAAAACCCATAATTTAGATCAGAATAAAGAGATTGGGTCAGGCCCCGAAGTTGGAAGGTCTGAGTATCAGCTGTTCCTCTCCGTTGCCAACCACATTTGCATGAGGGTGGAAGAGATCGACGGAGATGATGTTCTGAAACTAAGGATCCGATCCTTCATCAGTTGATTGAGACTAACAAAAGTTGCATCCGATATCTGAAATTGCTGAGCATGAAGGCGTTGATTCCTCTCTCTCCAAAGGAAGTATATCACCCCTTGCCAGCACAATAGAGCCAATCGCTTAGTAAGCTTACTCCCTCGAAGGGAGATCATTTGATTCATCGTGTCTTCCCAACCCGCGAGAGGCACAATAGAACATCGCCGAGCCGCTTCCGCCCAAACCCGCCAAGAGTAAGTACATCTAAAGTAAAGATGATCTCTGGTCTTTGGCTCCAAATTACAAAGAATACAGTTTGCATCCACATTGAGCCCCCAGCTTCGCAGTCGATAGGGGTGGGCGTTCGGATACCCGTTCGGGTTCGGATCGGGTATTTCGGATTTTCGGGTATTTCGGTATAAGAGTATAAAACCCGTTCGGGTATTTCTGTACTTCGGGTCGGGTTCGGGTATTTTTAGTTCGGGTTCGGCTATTTCGGGTCGGGTTTTCGGATATTTAGATTTTGCAAAAAAATTAACTTCTTCATTTCTCAAGTTTTTTTCTTTTAAAAAATATAAATTTTACTTAACTGATATTTTATTTTTAATACATTGAATGATTTGAAGATAAAATCTTAAAAATAAAATACACTAATTTGATTATTGTTTTAAAATTTTAGCTGTAGCTTTTGCTAATGCATGAAACTAAAATTTGGACATGCATTTTAAGCATTTTAAGTGAGCAAAAAATCACTTTTCTTGCAATTATATGTATATTATCTAATTTTAAACCATGTGTATAATTAATATAAGTATTTTGAATAAAATTAGAGAAGTAAACTATGAATATATGGTTAATAGTACATAAGTTCGGTTATTTTCGGATATCCATTCGGGTTCGGGTATTACCCGTTCGGGTTCGGATATCCAATCTCTCATAATTTAATACCCGTTCGGGTATTTTGCTACTTCGGTTCGGATTTCGGTTCGGATTTTTCGGGTCGGGTTCGGGTGCCACTTCGGGTATCGGGTAAAGTGTCCACCCCTAGCAGTCGATCTCTAGTTGGACACCGATTTAATACACCAACCATGTATGAAAGTTGTGCTTAGGAACGCCTCCAGTAGTCCACACAATCCGCCACCAAGGTACTACCTGATCCTCTCCTTTAAGAACCCTGTAAATTTGAGAAGTCTTATATTTGTTAGTCAAAGTTCCACCAGGCATCCATTCATAGCTGTCTTCCTCATCATTCAGGGAAACAGAAGTTAGCGCAATTTACGCTTGCAGCATTGCTTCCGAACGTGGAGGAGGAAAGACCCAGTTTCCAGCCGTATTGATTAAGCTTAATTACACAATGAAATTGAAAAATTAGATGGGGGCATGTGTCCCTGTACGGCTCTTACTACGTCCGCCACTAGGAATAATCAAAGTGGAATTCAAAGATATGATGCTTCCAACCAGCAGAGATTATCGATTAGCCTATTTTCCATAAACACCGTTGAAGTACTTATAGGGTTCTACGTGATTTTGTCGATATCTTTTTTTTTTCTGAAAAGATTTTTTGTCGATATCTTTCCTTTTCTAAGCTTCATTTTATAGTTTATACACCATTTTGGGCATTGGACTTTGATGACATTTGTAAATTTACTTTTGGTAAAAAAATTCAAATACTAAAATAGCTCATCGTTTTGAGTTTTCAAAAACATCGTTGGTATAAAAGACACAAGTATGCAATTTCTTAGACTCATAGGTTCAAAGTTCAAATACAGAAGCTGTAATTAAAAATATGCGTTTGAGGAATATATAATATCTTTTGAATTTTATAAAATCTTTATTTTTTATTTCTAATGAAGTTTCTTTTTAATATCTTCAAAAAAAAATATTTAACTATCCGCAACTATAAATACTAGAAAAAGTCAGTTTTTCATTTTTTGCTAAGTTTGAAATGTTACAAAATAATGGACAAGCAGTGTTTCTTGTTGTTATTGTCAAACACCAACAATTATCATCATCAACAAAACTAATCAAGCCGATTCCCAGTTTTCAAATAATCAAAGAACCAAAGTGTTAATAAGCATTGAGTTTTTACATATTGGTAAGCCAAGAAAAAAATAACATTTGTACCAACCAAAATTCGGTATAAGTATATATATATAGCAGTTTACAAACAAACAAAAAAAAAGCTAAGCAAGGAAATACATAATTAAAAACATTTGTTCATTGTCAAAACCTTTTAACGAGTCAGGTTTGGTAGCTCGTTGCTCTTTTTCTCTTTTCATTTCTTAAACCCTTAGCCCATCTCTTAGCATCAGCAAGATCTCTTTGTCTCTCTAAATCTTCATCCTCTTCACTAACAGTTGACCCTTCAATTTTCTTCCCTTTATCTACTCCTCGCTTATATTGAATGTTCTTGCCTTTATGTTTCCTCACTATGTCCCCAACTATGACCTCTAGAGCCTTGACTACTTCTCTTATTGTTGGCCTAGCTTTTGCGTTTTCTCTTAGACACATATAGGCTAACTGAACGGCTCTTCTCGCAGCTTCTTCCAAGTACGGATGACCTTGTATTAATAACTTTGGATCTGTAATCTGCCTTATGTTTAGGTTCCTATAATATGGCAGTGCCTGTCAAGGACCAGCAAAGAGTCATCATAAGATCATTTGGCTGTGTATGAAAGAAGCAACATCGATAAACGTTCTTGATCAAAACCGGCACCGGTCCTAAAATTTTAAGGACCATAGACAATAACTTTCATAAAAAGCTTTTCTAAAAAAAAGTTGTAGGCTAGCTATGTTTACATATATAGACCTTTTTCAAAAAAAAAGAAGAATATATATATATATATATATATATATATATATATATATATATATATATATATATATATATATATTGAATCTTAAAATTTTGAGAATTTAAAATTAATGTTTCACATGGCTATGCCCACAACCGGTCCTAGTCATAACCATATCTTTCTTCGGAGTTTAGGGTTAGTCAATATATTTTCTTAGGTAAAATCATAGTTAGAGCATTACCCATTGCACAAGTAAACGTTGTGCACCCATGGTTGAGTCCCCAAAAGGTTTGCGTCCAGTGATAAGCTCCAACAGCACAACTCCAAAGCTATAAATATCAGACTTCATCGTCAGTTTCCCAGTAGCCGCGTACTCGGGTGCACAATACCCAAGAGTTCCCATAACTCTAGTAGTGACATGAGACATGCCTTCCCCGGGACCAAGCTTTGCAAGCCCAAAGTCAGAGAGCTTCGGTTCAAACTCATGGTCTAGCAATATGTTTGCAGTTTTCATATCTCTATAGATCACTTGTGCTTCATCGTGAAGATACGCTAACCCTTTAGCTGTTCCTAAAGCTATCTTCATCCTTGTGCTCAAATCTAAAGCCTCTTGCACAGATTTGAAATCTGAAAAACAAAAAAACTGTATTAAATATTTGACAGTTTTATAAGTTAATCAAAATGAAGTATAGTTTTGTTTTTTACTGTGGATTTGATCTTCAACAGATCCAAGAGGCATATATTCATAGACGATGCTTCTTTGATCTCCTTGACAGCAATAACCACACAGTTTCACGAGGTTTTTGTTGCGAAAAATCGAGAGCATTAGGACTTCCGCAAGGAACTCTTTGGTTCCTTGTTTACCACTCGGATCAAGCATCTTAATAGCCACATCCTTTAACTTTATACCAACAACACAGCCACACACAAAAAGATTATCCGCTCATTAGAAACATCGTATAGTTTTTTTCACAACAACAAGAGCAGTTTCAAGAGATTGTTTTTAATTTGATTGATCCAAAGACTACATATTTTTACAGTTACCTGTCCGTTAATCTCTAACTTCCCTTTGTATACATCGCCGAATCCACCTTGTCCTATCCTAGAATCCAGGCTGAAGTTGTTTGTTGCGGTGGCGAGTTGTAGGTATTTGAAATTTTCGATTGCCCGATTTGGAGGTAGCAGTGCTTCAGGATCTGATGAGACCATTGCTGGATTGGCTACACACGCACATGATAAGAGTATGTATCACATGTTACATTAGGAACAAGTGAATTAAAGACACTTTGATAAAACCAAATAAACAATGTTTTGACCTAGAAACACAACTCTGGTTCGATGTTTATAATATCATTCAGATGTGAGTTTGTGACGTAAGACTGTAACTAGGTTTGTGAATAACAACGAATGAAAAAGGAACATAGGAAGTGAGATGTAACCAGAAGACGATGATGGTTGGTCACATATGGGTTCCTGAACAGAAACGGGTTTCATCTTCGGTTTCTGAACCACCTTATTAGTACGTTTTGGTCTCAGTCCGAAACACAAGCAAAAAGCCATGTTCGCTCTAAAATTCGCTGTTTCTGATTATTTTCTGTTTAGTGGTGTCACTCAGGTCACAGCTACACACACAAACGGGTATGAACTGAAGATTCGGATACAATGACCAAGAGGAGAAATCTAAGAGAAACGTTGTTGAGCCGTGAAGAAAGATTTGTAGGATAAGGTAGATTATATAATGGATTAGAAGAGAGTGTTTTCGAAAACTTGAGGCTTAGCGAAGAGGATTAGAGATAACGAGATTGAAGTTTGAATCGGTTTTTCGTTGCAAAGGATAGACACGTAATCAACAAGAGAGCATGGTTGCACCAAAATGGTATACGTTTACACCAATTGCTTCTTTCCTATACATAGAAGGTATATGATTTGTTTTGAGGAAATAAATCGTATATTAGATACCTTTCTGTGGGTAATATATCCTACGGTATTAAATTTTGTTAGGAAGTTTGACATCATCATCATTCATTTCTTTAGAGTGATTCATTGTGATATCTATTGGATTAGCTATAAGATTATTTTGTTTTAAAATATAAATTATAGTAACTTGTTCAAATGCATCGGTTCCGGTTGCGGATCCGGGGGTTTGCATGCAAAGCAGATGGTTGCGGTTTCAAGCGTTTTGTATGACTAGTATAACATTTAAAAATTGTTGCGTTTACGAAATATTTGTGACTAGTTGATTATGAGATATTGCAGCGGTATAACAATAAATTATCAATATAAACATATTATAACATATAAAAATATAAAAAACATACTATTGTGATAAAATGTAATCATTATTCATATAGTATGATTAATAATAATATATGTTTATTTATTTATTATTTTTAATTAGTTGAAAGTTATAATTTTATTTTTTGAAGATTTATATTAAAACTCTTACAAGAATATTTTGTTTCATTTTATATATGTGTATATATTTATATACATTTTTAAAAAATTCCAATGACTAGCTAATTAAAAGTTTTTATAAAAAAAATTATTATATTGTTTGTGAACTTAAACTAATATATAAACTGTGTATACATTTTTATTTATAATATTTACATTTTCAACTTTTTATTTTAAAATATTTTTTAAAAATAATTGTATATCTTTTTATCCACCTGTAATCGTCCGCAACCACAAACGCTAACTGGAACCAGCTTTTGATTTTAAGTGGTTCAGAGCGGTTTGAAATGATTTGTAACCGCTACCAGCCGCAAACTCTGTTTTTTCGTTTGCGGCTGGTAGCGGGAAGACCAGTTAGGCCCTAAATGTTAATCTCAAGCTTTTTTTCCACCAGCCGGGTGTTGTAGGCAAAATAAACATACGTATCCCCAATATATTAACTGAGAAACATTTAAAAATTGTAACTTTAAGTTTGTATTAATTAAAAATGAGTCTTACTTAGGTGTCATTTAGTTAGAATGTCAATTGATCTTACGTGGCAACATAACTAACAATTTAATAATGTGTAAGTCCAAAATCAAAGAAACTTGTATTAACTCAAACATAAAAGTATATGATAAGAAGTATATATTAATAAACTAAACTAGGTTGGGATCCGCGCACATGCGCGGAGTGAATATATATATGTAAATTTTGTATTATAAATTTTTGAAAAATGATTTCATGTTAAGGGATGGGTACTTAAATTATTTTATCGGTTCAGTTTGGTTAATTCGGTTCTAGAATTTTTCTAACTGAAATAAACCATAATCAGTTTGGTTAATTCGGCTTGATTTGTGTGTCGGTTCAATTCAATCAGGTTCCTCTAGTTTAGTTTTTTACGAAAAATAATGTTTTTAAACATAAACGAACGATCATAAAATCATCATGTTGCTGACTATGCAAAAAATTATGTAAAGTAAATTAAATATGAAACTGAAATATAAACATTAAAAGAAGTTTATAAGAACACAATCAAATCAAAGTTAATTAAAATAAATAGAAAATTAAGAAAAACATCGTGAATAATACCTCTTAAAGATAGACTATGTAAGTTAAATCAAATATAAAACTAAAACAAAAACCTTAAAAAACCACAAAAAGTTTATAAGAACACATCAAACTAAAATTAACTAAAATAAATAGAAAATTAAAAAAACCAACACCTTTAACAGTGATTTTAGTCTTATGATTTTAGTATATTGTATATTGATAGTATATTTAATTCAAATAATAACAAAAATACATTGATTTATATTTAACTCGGTATGATTTGGATTGGTTTCGATTCGATTGGTTTGGATTGGAAAAATCTTAAACCAAACTATTTGATAATAGACTTTGGTTTGGTTTAGATCGGTTTTAGTTTGGTTGGTTCGGTTTGTTTTTCTTTTTTGCCCACCCGTATGTGTTGTATCGTTATATGCTTGATTGCAATGTTATGAATATGATTCTGAAATATAAGTTTAAAGATACTCATATCTTTATCCCCTTCTTATTATTTGAGGAGACCATTTATAAATAAACCTTTTAATCATGTGTGATTAACAAGTTTGCCATTACTTACTTGGCATCACCACAATCCACCTCACAACCTTTTTTCAAAAACCCTTTCTTGCCTAGACTTATTACAGTCATGCCATTGCCTAAAACATATAGTATATCCTTCATTTTATGCATCTATGTACCATTATGTCTTTACAATTAATTGTGGAGAAAATCGTATTAATTGTGTGACTGTTTCGGAAATCTATAAATGGAATATTCATAAAGGCAACATTGATTATTTGACTTAATCACAAGTCTATATTATTGTTTTCATAGTACATCATAAAAAGTTGATTCGAGCATGGTCATGTTAATTGGTCACGATTTTGTGATGTATCTTAACATAATGTTTTGGTCATGTTAATTGGTTACGTGTGTTGATATGAACGATAATATCAAATCCGGTAGGGTTTTTATAACGTTATACAAAATTAGTAGAATACTATGACATCAATAGTCACAATTGATAGGGTTTTGACTATATATAAACGATTCATATTTTTTCTGATATTAAATTTCTTTATGATTCTTAATTATACATGCCATTTTTAAGGACTGAAAAATATAAACGATTCATAATTATGTTATATTATAAAACTTTAGTACATGAAATTTATTTTGATGAATATTTTTTGTATTTTATGGAATATGTGACATTTATTTTGGGATAGACAATATACATTATTTTATATTGTAATATCAAAATATCGTATATAAAACATTTTGAGCAATCTTGAAAATTGTAAAATACATTCAAAAAAGAATTCTATATTAAATTTATTGCAATCCTAAAATTTTGTAAAAATACATTTTGATTACAAAATTATCATAAATGGTGACAAACATTAAACTTGGAAATTTCTATAATTTTTTCTGATTAATTTTAAGGCGAATATCATTTTTAATATTGACTTCCTTAATTTCTGCCATATGCATATAATACTTTCTATAATTATCTAAAAATCTACGATTATAATCCTATACGAAATTAATAGGTTAGTCTGATATATATAGTCACAACTGATAGAGTTTTGACTATATATACAATTCATATGTTTATAATATTAAATTTCTTTATGATTCATAAATGATACATGATATTTTTAGGGAGTAGAAAATATAAAAGATTCATAATTATGTTCTTCTACAAAACTTTAGTAGGTGACATTTATTTTAAATATTTTTATATTTTATGGGATACATGACATTTATTTTTGGGACTGAACAATACAAAATGTTCTATATTGTAAAATAAATATCGTATATAAAAATTATGAGCAATCTTGAAAATTTGTAAAATCCATTCAAAAAAAAAATCCATATTAATTTTCTTGCAATCCCTTAAATTTTGCAACAATACTTTTGATTACAAAATTATCATAAATGGTGAAAGATATTAAATTTGAAAATTTATATAATTATTTCCGATTAAATTTAGAGAACTAACCATTTTTAATGTGAACTTCCTTAATTTTCGCCATTTGTGTATAATAATTTCTATAATTATCTTGAAATCTACAATTATAATCCTATACGAAATTAATAGGATAGTCTTATATATAGTCAAAATTGATAGGGGTTATGATTCATATTTTATAATATTTAATTTCTTTAGATTCATAAATAATACATGCCATTTTTAGGGACTCGAAAATATGATTATAAAACTTTGGTATATGACTTTTATTTTTATTAATATTTTTATGGGAAATGATAACAAAGTGGGGGTTAATATAAACTGTTTTATATTGTAAAATCAAAATGTCGTAAATAAAAATTTATGAGCAATCTTGAAACATTATAAAATACATTCAAAAAGGAATTCTCTATTAAATTTCTTGCAGTCTATTAATTTTTGCAACAAAAAAAATTATTAGAAATTTTTTATAAATGGTGACATACATTAAATTTGGAAATTCATATAATTATTTCCGATTAAAATTAAGGAGAACGTCATTTTTAATGTGGATTTCTTTAATTTTCGCCCTATACATATAATACTTTATATAATTGTCTGGAAATCTAAGAACAATTAGGGATTTGCAACATTACTTTGTGGCAACATCTAGATATATCAGGTGATGAGAAAAGAGATCGAATCCAACAATCAAACTGTAGCCCCTGGTCTCGTGTTTCCCCGAAACTTTTTGGTAAAAACACTTTTTATAAATAAAAGATAAATTAGAAGAGGCTCATATGTATTTTGAATTATAATGAATATTAAGGTTCGATAAAGGGTCTATTTTAAAATTTTGAGTCTTAATAAGTCCACTAAATTTGAAAATTCATATTAGTTTCTTCTTTTTTCTATTGTTTTCCAACTTAATATTATTTACTTCAATATATTTATTTTCTTTTACAATTTTTATGTACTTCAAAACCATTATAATTTTAATGAAATATAACGATTTAACTTCAATAATAAGACAATTACTGTTTATCAACCATAATAAGGTTATCTTTATCCGGATACTTCGGTAAGCTTTTTTGTTATTTGAAAAATTCAGTAAATATCTCATTCCAAATTAGTTTTTCTTACATTAATCTGGATATCAATGTTACTTATGCTAATCTATTCTATGTATAATATGTCATTTTTCGTGTTTTCAATATCTATAGATTAAATTTGTAATTTCTTTTAATCCTTTCATCCCGCGCAGGGCGCGGGTAATCACCTAGTTGCACCTTATAAGGAATCAGTTAATAATTCATCTTGGCTCAGTTCGAGCCCGTCTTCCCAAAACCTAATGATCCTCGGATGTGACTGACTGTTGAACTTCATCGTCATCGTTTCAGTTCTGCGCAATTTCACCTCCTCTGCTCATATATTTCATATATTTTTGTATGATTCGTTAGGCAAATGCAGTGCTGGGTGAAATTGTACCAGGAAGTGAAGGAGCTGAGGGAAATCACTGATGATGATCGGTAGCTATACTGGTTTAGGAAGAAGCTGTCAAAACAGAACAAGCACGCCAAAGAGCTTGAGGAATCTCTGGGACTTTTGAGCGAGAAGCTGTGTAAAACTAACTGCAGAAGGTTACCGTGTTAGTGTGTGACAGAGAGGGAAGATGCAGCATGCGCAGAACAAATAAGAGGTCTCGAAAAATACACAATATGTATTAAACTGTCTATTGATAAACTTTCTTAATTTTGACAAAAAACCGTTAGTGGTTTGATGATGGATCACATGACAGGTTTTACAAAGCCATACATGAGAAAAGAAACGCAAAGGAAGATAATTTCTAGATGTTAACTAAATTCTATCTGATTTAATTATTCTTCAGGGCTTAGGAGTTCTCTAGCTTCATAGAGTTTCAAGAGAAAGAGATGAAAACGTTTATGGAGAAGAGGGAGGGGGAGAGGTAGAAGAAGATATAATTCGAGGACATGCTTGAGCTAGAGAGGGAATTTGATGTCATTGGAGCTGTTCATGAACAAGAACGACCTTCACGATGCAGATGATGCACACTTGCTTTCATGTTGTGCTTTTGGTATCGAATCTAAGGAGATTTGAGGAAGACTATCATCCTCAATTTTAGTAGGTAATAATCTAAGAGACTTGAGTTGAGACTATTATTTTCCATTTCAGTAAGACATCTAAGGAAGTATTTTGTGGCTAACAGCAAGTTTGAATGTTTTGTCATATATCCAAAACAGCAAATTCGGTATAGAAAGCTGGTTAACCAAAGGAAGAAGATGACCCGCAACTGCCATTGCTGAAACCTCTGCTAAAAGAACATGAGTTATTTGTTCACTGCAAGTACGTCTCAGTAGATTGAAAGAAGTCTCAGAATTTTTCGTTACAATAAAGTTGGCTTGCGTCTTTACGGATTATGTTGTTGGGTCTGGATCAGGCTTTCAGCTTCACACTGACCCATCTTTGTTGAAAACGCTTACTGCATCAGGAGTATTAGCAACATCTAAACTCAGCAAAGATAAGAGACCACGTAAAAAAGCTACTCATGTAATACATTATTATTATTCTCAAATTTACTTTACCTCACATTGCCATTGTCTGTCCACAACAAGCATCTGAAATGCACATTTTAGGGATATTTTGTGTTACATATGACCAAGTATTTTATCAACAGAAGAAAGTATCACACGAGTAATGGAGAGGCTTGGGGATTCACAAACATCCCATGCTAAGTTAGCACTCATGATGTATATATAGTTAATTCTGTCTCAGACATTAGTATTTTTGCAGTTCATATGATCAACATTTTGATTTGGTGATATAATTTAATTTTGGATGGTACAGGTTGCATCAGCCGATATAAAATTCTTGAGGGCAAGTTCTATGTAATGGATATTTGGAAAGAGACTAGAAAGTTTATTAAGGGACTCACAGTTTTCAACGAAATTCACAAAATTGATGTAAAAAAGAACTAATATCAAACGAAAATATATTATTTATAGGCTATACCTAATGGAAACGCACAAAAAAAACAAAAAAAAAACAATTATCAATCTTTACGAATTCTTTTCCCCAATGTGTATGATATTTTTATGTTTTTAATTTAGAATGATATTTTTAAATAAGTATAACATATTCGTAAAATTTATGAAGATATTGATATATATGTTATAAAATTTAAGAAAACATCATAAATATATATTTAAAAATACATTCTTTATTGTGTATTAAAAGAGATATTCATGAAAAAATATTTATGAATACCTTAATGAATTCGAAATATACGTATATTAAGTAAGATGCTCTTGAATATGTATAACATATTCCTAAAGTTTTCAAAAGACTATCCTGAATTTGATATGTAAATTTAAAATCATCTTCGCAAGTTTTCAAATAATATACACATTTAAGAAAAAATAAATATACATATAAATACATTCAAGAAGTGTATTTACACATTTGTGAAGACATTTATGAATCCACAATTTTTTTTACAAATTCATGTTGAGGAAGGTATTCCAGAAATGTTTCCTAATTATTTTTTTGTTGAATTTTTGGCTTTCAAAATTTTGAAAAATAAATAAAAATTTGACAATTCTTTTGTGATTTCTTTTGCTTTTATTATTTTTCATTTTTAATATTATCGTTTTATATATTTTAAATAATTAATTTAAATTATACTTGACGTTATAGTTGTCATATTATCTTTTATTGAAACTTATTTTGGTCAATTTAAATTTTTGAGACTACTTAAAGAAAACCTAAAAAAAACATTTAAGAGATTTTCTTACAATTAAATAAAAAGAAGAAACAAATTATATCTTAAAAGTGGTTAAACTCTGATAAATCATATCAATATCATAAATATTTATTATTTATTATAAAATTATAACATGAAAATTTATGATTTAAACATGGTTAAAATATACTATCCGCGCGTAGCGCAGACAAAGAATCTAGTTCATATAAAAGGAAACAAACTTGTATAGCATGTCAAAAAAAGAAATTTAATCATTGTAACGTCTTATGATGAAGGTCAATTGGAATTTGATTTTGTCAATAAAATTTGGGTTCAAGCTTTACCAATTTAAATCGAGTTTTTGTAAATTTGATTTACTTTTTTTCTAATTCAACTTTTGTAATGCTTTTGAAATCATGTAACTTTCAAAAGCAATTCTAATAGAAAAGGTTCCATAGGTAATATATTTTGTTTTGTATCATCGTGATTCGTAGATCAATTTTTTTTTGGTATTTGATCATAGCTAGGCAATATATCATCTTCATTTGATCTAATTGTTTTCTTTTTGTAGGTGTCTATTCCATCTCATTCTCGTGAGACAACACTCGACCATAAGTGATTTTCTTCATTTCATCCAGACAATAAAATATTGGGTTAAACTTGACTATCTGAGTCTTTTAGCAAAAAAAAACTTTACTATCTGAATCAAAAATGAGTTTGATCTGTGTAAATGTTGATAATATATTTCTTGTAACTATCGTGAATCGTTTGCGACATGGGTAGGGGTGGGCATTTTATCCGATACCCGAACCCGTACCCGAACCCGACCGAAAAAACCCGAACCAAAACTGAACCGAAGTAGCAAAATACCCGAACGGGTATTGAATTAGGAGAGATTGGATATCCGAACCCGAACGGATAATACCCGAACCCGAATGGATATCCGAAGATAACCGAACATATGTATACTTAGGTCTATATTCCTAGTTTACTTCTTTAATTTTATTCAAAATGTTTATTTTTATTATGCATATAGTTCAAAATTAGATAATTTACATATAATTGGAAAAAGGTGAATTTTTACTCACTTAAAATGCATATCAAGATTTTTATTTCATGCATTAACAAAAATTATATCCAAAATTTAAAAATAATAATCAATTTATTATCTTTTATTTGTAAAATGTTATCTTCAAATTTATTAATCATTCAACTATTAAAAAATAAAAAATCAGTTAAGTGAAATTTATATCTTTTAAATACAAAAAAACTTGAGAAATGAAAAATTTAATTTTTTTTTCCAAAATATAAATATCTGAAAACCCGACCCAAAATACCCGAACCCGAACTAAAAATACTCGAACCCGATCCGAAGTAAAGAAATACCCGAACGGGTATTACACTCCTATACTGAAATACCCGAAAATCCGAAATACCCGATCCGAACCCGAACGGGTACCCGAACGCCCACCCCTAGACATGAACTTTTTTTAAGTATAAGTAGAAGCTTTTGTAGTACAAAGATTATTTAATGCACGTCGGACCAAGATTAATGAATTACATACTTTGTAATTTTTCTAGTAACCAAAAAAATCATTAAATATGTAAGGTGAGAAAGGTTGTGGTGTTGACACATCATCATTGATACAAAGGTTACAACTTAAAAAATGTTTCTCAAATAATATATAAAAGATTCGAGACTATATTCGCTGGACATATCAAAAGTTGCGTATAAATGATAATTTTCTTTTTAAAATAAAGAATTTAATACTATTAACTAATACTCTATGCTTATATATCCAATATAATTACTTTGAGGTAGAAAAGAAAGGCAAATATGAAAATTTTATATTTAAGATGCAATTTATATCCAATATAATTGCCTTTAATATTATCTTGCAAATGTTTACTCTTTAATTAAGAAACAAAATAGTTTAATATTATCTTGCAAACGACTTTGTTTACCCTTAGCTTATTCTTGAATATTATTAGAATTTTTTTCACTCATTTATTTGTCTTTCTAGTATTATATTTTATAAAGAAAAATGTGATATTTATCTTAAATGTATTCTTATTATTGTACCTGCCAATAGTTATTTTTACTAGAGCGATTAACTAACTATATTTGGATGATGATTCAAGTACATATGATTTGTGTGTAAGTTGCATTATTACCTATGAAACAAGTGCTTGAAGAGGTTGGTGACCAGATTCTGCCAGTTGGGATCTACAACCGTGAATTACAGAGATCTCATCTCACAGACTCACAGACCACCATAATCAACTTATAATAACTCCTCTCTCTTCATACATTTTTGTGGAATTATCTGTAGAAACTTCATATCTAGCCAATACTTAAAAAAATCCACAAAACCATAGTTACAGGTTGAAGAAAACTTTGAATACAAAAGTAATATTTCTGAGTCTGGATTGCAAGCATATCGAATGTCTAACCTGCATTATTGCTTTGTACTTCAATCCTTGACTTCCTTCGATTATTTCTCCTCTTTTTTTGTTAAATGTACTCAATTCCTTCTTGAACTCTTACAATGATAATCTAACCAAAAAATAGAGCAAGAGCAAAAGCTTATAAATAAACGATTGAAGAAATTCGAAATAGAAGAGGAATATAGTGTGTCCTTCCTCTGTAAAAATCATAAACCAAAGAAGACAAATAAAGGAAGAAGATTATTTACCTGGCATCGGTTAATTGACAAATGAAGATTTTGATTTAGTCAGTTATACGATTCCTTTGACCATAATCCCCTTTCGAGTTTGTTTGTTCGGAAATATCGAAATATCTCGAAACTGTGTTTGCTCTTTTTGTTTGGAACAGTGAAAAAAAAAACTTAATATAATGATTCATTTATAATGTGAGCTCTTTACTTCTTATTTTTGTTTATCTTAACATGCAACATGATTGAAGCCCAGATTGTAATAGTTTAAAATGGGTTTATAAAGAATATATTTTAGATTATTAAACCTATTGAAAACTTATTGTATGAATTACATGTTTTTATCAAATAAATCTACAATATATAATGTATTATTATGCAACATATTATATTACATAAACCCAACATAGTGTTAACAACATATGATATATTAATTCATGAATATTACTTTTTGGCGGCTTTGTTTTCATTCCATTTTCCAGGTTGGTAACGTTTTTTGGTAAAATTCTAGCGGTAACATGTTGTTTTATTTCCTGTCATAGAAAAAAATATTATTATCAAGTTCTTAAAATTACCTCTAGAAGGGTATTAAATGAGAAATATATCTTTTTATACATTCTATTTAAATTCGAAGAAACTTATTTTATTTCAAGTTATTTTTCCAAAACTATTTCTCGCAATTTTTTATTCATTGCAACACATTTATCTAATATCCTCAACTATAGAAGCAAATCAAAGTGTATATAATGTGAACCATATCAAAAGATATTTACCTTTTATACACCGTATTATCATCAACTATAGAAATTAATGAGTGTAAATTCATTTATATTTTCGTCTCTTCATTCATTGATTCATATTTAACGATGAGGGTATATGTTCAAAACTAAGGAAAACTTAAAATTTATGTACATATAAGTATAAATGAAGTTATAGCCTGTACTTATATATACAAAATTTAACTATGATTCCCTTTTCTTCTATTGATTGGTCATTCAATTAAAATAAATTTATACAAAAGTCTGAACTTATATTAAACTGATATACTGTAAATTATGTTTTTCATCCAAATAAAAGTAAATATTTTTCTCAATGTTTCATCATGTGCAATGTGCAGGCCTTATCATAGTTTGTATTATTCGTGTATTTTTTTGACTAAAAACTTTCAATTAAAACATAAATAACTATTACAAGATAAGAATATCACATAGAAGATTTTATAGCCGACAATTCTACCATCTTATGAGAATTCATGTTTACAGTATAATTAATCAGATGTTAAAAGAAACTATTATAGACGTCTACAGTATTTAAATCTCATTTTTTTGTTACAAAAATGAGATTTTAATAGTTCATTTTCTTTTGTCAGTCTGCATGATATAAGATTTCTGGAAATACATACCTTTTAAGTTCCTTACAAACGATGGAAATGTGATTTATTTGACTTTTTTATGTCATTGAAGGGAAAATCTATAAATGTAAAAAGAAAATATAATTTCCCTTTCATTCTACAAAGAGAGTGGTACAATGGTAAAATAGACATAAAAATAGCTTATAAAGGCCACAAGACTTGACACAAAGAGGCATAATCCCATCTTCACCTCTTCAAACCAAACTGAAAAACGAGAAGGTAATCTACCTTTCCCACTCGTGTCTGTTTTTTTCAGTTTCTTTCATTAGACTGTAATCCATATTGGTTAGAACTCTCGTTTTGAACCATGATGAGAGATCCGAGTAAAATCTTTAATGAGAGATTATTATCAAAATTATCTAATTGTTTTTGATATGTGGTGTATACTTTAATTTAATTCACCAACCATTTTGGATTTTTGATCATCTGTCGTCCATGTGTCATGCAGTTTGTTCTCTTGGTTATGATATTTGTTTTATGGATCTCTATGCACTTTTTCTTTCTTTTGTAATAGTAGTGTCTGTTACCTCTCTAATATAAAACAATCTTTAGTGTTGTGTGGAAAACTGATTTGAGCCTTGAGATTTAGACTAAGAAAATATTTTGAATTTGATTTTCATGATTGAGTGTTGTTTCTGTTGACATGGAAATATTTCTGGTAAATGTTGACATCATTTCACCAGGAGAAATGCCGAAGGAGATACCGGTGCCAAGCAACAGGACAAGAGTGTCACCATACCCGCTTCGCTCTACAAGGACTCAGAAAGAACCTATTGAGGCACAAGGCCCAAGCCAATGGGAGGATGTCCAGTGTGTAATCTGTCAGGAAGCGCCACACAATGCCATCCTCTTGCGGTGCTTTTCATCCACTAATGGATGCCGTGCTTACATGTGTGACACAAGTGTTCGTCACTCCAACTGTTTCAAGCAGTACTGCAAGAATAACATGAACCGCGTAACGAAGGTCATGAACTGTCCTTACTGCAGAGGAGAGGTTTATGAAGCGATGAAGTTGCACTCGGGTGGAAGGAGAGCTCTAAATGCTAAATCGAGGTCTTGCGCTTTCGAGAATTGCAACTTCTCAGGGACATATTCTCAGCTTAAGAATCACTTGAAAGCTGATCACCCCGGTTTCACCCGACCCTTGGTCGACCAATGGACACGTTGGACAAGTGAACAGGTTCAAAGTCTAAGAATATTAATTATTATATGACCTATGTGTCTTTCGGTATAATTATAAATATCAAGTTACATTAAAGTTATGAATTCTAATATTAAAGACGATGCTGTGATGGAGGATTTTGATTAAAGACATTATCCTCTTCTTTTACCTTATTTTATGTTTCTTATCTATAATTCTATATATGTAATTATGTGTGTATGGTGGTGGTTAACTACTGAAATATAATACATATATATAATGAGAAATTTGCCAAAAAGGAACAAAATCATATTGTCCCCTTAGAACAAAATCAACTTTTGTCATTTCTAGATACCAAGTGCCCATTTTGTATTTAAAAATTCATATAAATATATTTACAATGCAAATAAATAACAAAAAGTATAAAACATGATATTAACAATTATACGCATTTATGAAAAATATTTTTGTTTTGGAAATATTTGTGAAATACTAATTTCAAAATGGACTAAAATGTTAGTAAATACGATCTACCATCTACATCGACTTAGAATTGGCCACCGAAGACAATCATCTGACGGACATAGAATATGTAATATACCAAATGCATAGCCGTATACAAAGGCAGGATAACCAATCTTCCATTCCGTCAGTGTTCTACATTTTGAGAAGATGATAATATTTAAATATCAAACATATTTTTCTTACAGAACATATATATTCTTCTCGAAGGTTTTTCATCTAATTCTGTAATATACTTTTTCTACTTTTTCCAATTATTTTCTAACTATTGTAGAATGTGATTTCTACTATATATGTAACTGATATCCGAAAATCTAGGTAAAACAGTAAGAAGATATTCCCTTTCTTTTTTCTTGACCAAAAAAAATCCCCTTCCTTTTTAACTTTGTTGCCAAAATCATGGATCTTTTCATTCTTTTCGTAGTTCTTTGTCTATTGTCTATCTACCATAACAAGATGCACATCTATGTTTAAACGAAACAGTTATAACATCTTTGTAAAATTTAGTACGCAAAGTACTCAAAAGAAAGCTATTAGCATATTTGCAGAATTGTCGTGCACGTGATGAACTCATACGAGTGGTTTTATGGTTCTTATATTGGCACAATTTATATTGACACAATGGTCTCACGGTTTCTAAACAACAATATAACAATAAAACATGTCTCAACAGCACGAGTAAAGCAACAAAACATGTTTCCGTACTTGTAATGTAAACAAGAGAAACCAGGCACATAAAGAGAGGTTATCATATTCTCTCTGCATTTAAACAATACTAGATGATTTTGTTTATTTTAGCAAATTTCCTTTATATAATTTTATAGTGTGGTGATTACAATTTATAGTGTTGTAATACTCTGGGACTTTCTGCCCATGTGGCTTAATAAGAAAAACGACGCTAAAATAAAAAAACTCACCATAATTTCAGCCCATAATGTGATGGGGTCCAAACGAACTATCCCCTTATTATTAATCAAGAAGTAAAAAAAAAAGAATAATCTTAAAAGAGTAAATATATTATAATGTTGCCATTATGCATACTTGTTATTCTCACATGCTTTCTCAGTTTTTATATATAGCTATCCTTTATATACTGGATTTATTACATACAATGCCATTGGTATTACTAATTTTTATTGCATGATTTTTATTACATTTATACATTTAAAGGAATAAACTAGATACTGACCTGTGCGTCCGCACGGGTGTTGACTTTAAAATTTTATACTGTTAAAAAAAATTTCATATATAGTATTGGTATATATTTTTTATTCTTACCAATATTTTTTAATGTTTAATATGATTTATATATTTGTAGTTATATGCAGCATTTTATTAACTGTTTTAAAAATGTTAATTGTTTTAGTGATATATATATATATATATATATATATATATCTTATTATATAAAGCTTGGTTCTTTAAAGTTACTAATTAATACGATCGCGACATGTGTCATTAAATTTTTTAAGATTGCGACATGTATTTATATATCTCATAATTAAAAATCTAATTATAAATATTATTAATAGTAACTTTCCATTTTTTAAATTCTAAACAAAAGATTTAAGATTGTGACATGTGTTAATCTATCTCATAATTAAAAACCTTATTATAAATATTATCAATAGTAATTTTCCATTTTTAAAATTCTAATCAAAAGATAATTGTAAAAGATTATTTAATAGTAATTTTCCTTCTAATATTTTTACATGTCTTTCATATATAATGATTAAAAATAGATGTACTTATATAATAAAAACGAATTTTGAATAATCTAATTGTAAATATATTTTAATAGTTAAAACTTATTTAATATTATTTTTCAGAATTTTTCTTTCTTTAAGATTGTGACATGTGTTAATCTATCTCATAATTAAAAACTTTATTATAAATATTATTAATAGTAGTTTGCCATTTTTAAAATTCTAAACAAAAGATAATATTGTACAAACTGATTTTTGTTTAAAACACACGGTCAATAAATATTTGATAGTAATTATATTTTTGAAAAAATCTTAGACCAATGAAACTTTGTTTTCCAAAGTTATTAATTAACATGATCGCGACACATGACAATTAAAAGTTTAAGATTGTGATATATGTTTTAAACTAAAATCAGTTTGTACAATATTTAACACTAATTTTCCTTTTCTAAAATCATAAAGAAAAAATAAATGTAAAAAATATTTAATCGTAGTTATCCTTTTTAAAAATCTGAAACCAAAAATATTGCTTAATGTTAATTTTCCTTTATTCAAATCATGAAAAAATGATAATTTTAAAGAAATAAAAAAACTGTCAAGAAATATTTGATAGTAGTTATCCTTTTAAAAAAATCTTAGACCAAAAAATGTGAAAGACTATATAATGTTAATTTTTAATTCAAATTCTAATTAAAAAGATCATAAACCAAAAAGAATTACAATTATTCACATCTCTATATATAGAACTAAAATCCCTCATATTTGATCACCAAGTATAATTATTAATTCAAGAAAAATACAAAGAACGGTTCTATATCCTTATCTTCGCATATTCTTTTCTTCTTACAAACTCATGTTGATTTCTTTTGTCATTATTGTCATGCTGCCTATTAAATTATTGCCACAATAATGATTAGGCATTTGTACAGTAATACTTATCACTCTATAAAAATATTTGTTTATTAATGCAAATGTTGTTTCTTAAAATAATTATTATTATCTTAGAGACTTCATATATAATTTTATATATGTAAAAATATTAAACATAAACCCTTAACATTACCCCATCTCTCAACTCTAAATCCTAAGTTTAGATTAGTAAACTTTAATTTTTTTTTGTCGATGTTAATTCTAGGATTATAAATATTTTTTTTTCTTTTTAAAAGTGAAAATATAATAGTTGTTAGTGTAAACATGAAAAGTAATAATATGAATGTCGTATTTTGACAATTTTTTATTTACTTTAGAAACTGGAAACCTTACATTGTGATGTATTCACTGCTCCATAAAATATTTTATATCAACAACATGAATATTTGATAGTTTTAGTTTTATGTTAATAACATGTAATAGAAAAAATGTGTTCAAAAGAGATGAAAATTACGAAATAAAAGAAGATAGAGAAAAAGATAATTTAGTAAATGATATTTCTTTAACAAAATTTAGAATAAAAATGTGCATTAAAACTATAGTAAATAGAAAATAATATTTTAATTAAGAAAATAATTTATTAGTAAATAAAATATTTTAAAGATATTTTTCTAAAGTATTTGTTAAAATAGAATTTATCTTAAAATTACTACTAAATATTTAAAATTTAAATATAATATTTAATAATTTTATTTTTTAGAAATTAATTTATAGGTTCGTAGTATATATATTTTTAATCATAAAATATTCTGAAAAAATTCACAATATTTAAAATAAAAATATCATCAAATATTATTTTGCAATTATATTTTGTTTAAAATTTTAAAAACAGAAATTACTATTAAATAATATTTATGATAAATTATTAACAGAAAGCATTTTGTTATCTTAGTATATATATATATTTTTTTTTTATCTTAGTAAATATATCTTAGTATATATTTACTTATTTATGAGATAGTTTAACTCATATCACATTTTCAAATATATAATTGTCATGTGTCACAATCATGTTACCTATTAATTTTGAAAAAACCAGGCTCAATATAGTATTTTATGATAAAATTTCATTAAAATTTTAGAAAAATAAAATTAGTATTAAATAAATTATTTTTCAAATCTGTTTTTTTCTGTTAATTGAAAAAGGAAAATTTCTTCAAGTTCTATTAAATAATTTTAAAATTGTTTTTTTAACATTAAATAATTTTTAAAAATTAATTGTTTCAAACTTCGTTTATTTTATTTTCATGGTACATATATTTTTAATCATTACATATTTGAATCACATGTCACAATATTAGAAAACAAATTATTATCAAATAATCTTTTATATTTTGGTTAGGGTTTCAGAAATGGAAAATTACTATTAAATAATATTAATAATTAATTTCTAAAAAAAAATTGTGGTTATTGTCTTAGTATATATTCTTTTAATTATGAGATATACTAGAACAAGTAACATTTTTAAATAGATAATTGCCATCATATTAATTATCAACTTTGAAGAACCAAGAAACTTAAAATATTTATTAAACAAAACTAAATTATAAAATTCAACAATATAATAATTTATTTAATAAAAATCATGAATAAAAACTATCTATTAAATAAATAAATAAAATTCATCTATGTATCATGATTATAAAATAAAATTTTAACTTGAACTTATGTAAAACTTTTAATTATAAAATAAATCTCACACAACATATGCAAATCAATCATAAAATTATAATAAAATTATTATTACTTTATGTTCTTTATTAAATTAAAACATCAAAAATCCCGTTGCAACGCAACGGGCTTATATCTAATATATCTATATAATATAGTTATATGCAGAATTTTATTAACTGTTTTAATGAAAAGGAATATAAGAATCTTCAAGTAATTAAAACTGTTCCTTTTTATTTTAATAGTTTATCATATTAGTTTGTTAATATTAGAGATGTAAATTGATAACAATAAAATGGCATAATAATATTATACTAGATTTTGACCCGTCCTATCAAAGGACGGGTACTTTCTGTTTTAATTTTTTTTGAAAATTTTAGTTTTATATTTGTGATGTTTTCTATAATCATATTTGTGTTTTAGTATTAGTTAAATATAATTTTTGATAACTATATTAAATATGTCAAGTTAAATAACTATACATTTGTGTCATATGCATTTCAGAAGTTAATTTAATTTTTTTTCTAAAGTATACAACATATTATATTTTTTCATAGTTACCTAATATAATTAATCAAGAATACTCGTATCCAGAAAACCTGACTCGTAAGTGACCCAAAAATCAAGTTTGATACTCTATTAGACCTGACCTATATAATCGAAGGGTTCATAACGTGTTAAATCTAGAAACCAATATCAAATTCAACCCGCATTGAAAGCCGAACAAATTTTTGAAAAATGTTCGAAAAATAATCTTATATATATAATATGGTCTTCGCTAACTTTAAGTAGAATCACATTTAATAAATATTTTTAACCGAAAACCTATTTAAAAGTTGTTAAACTTAATGAGTTTATATTAATATTTGTTTCTATAAAAAGTCCACTTAAACAATGTTAGACTATATTTTAACATTATGTGCTTTGTTAATTTATAAATTTAATGTCTATGTAAAATATTTAATAAATTAATGTATGGTTGATAAATCCTAAATTTTTGGTCTGAGATATAAGTTATGTTGATGTATGGTTGATAAATCCTAAATATTTAAATATTTTCTTTTTATTAAATAAATATACAATGATTTAAATTGTGACCGTATTAAATTAACTGATTTTTTTAAAAAACAAAATTGCCTAAATCATATATATTGATCTCAATTTTAATTTTGGTCGTTTCTTGTAAAAAAAAAAACAAATTAAAACTAATGTTATATTATATATTTGAAAGGTTAATTATAAAACCAAAATATGAATCAGATAACGTAAGAATTAACATTTATGTGGCCATTTTAAATGATAACTGCAATACATAAATATTTTAAGATATTAATATTTTCACATTTTCTAATAATAATAATTTAATTCGTATATTAAAAATATATTGAAATATTTTTAGGTTTATAAAATAGAAAAAAACAATATACAATAAACAATTTCGTGCTAAAATTAAGGGCTAGTTTAAGTATGAGATTCTATTGTTAGATTAAGTAGATTTAGTTAAGTTTAAATAGATTTAGTTTTGATTTAAATAAAAAGTATATTAAAAATATATCAATGGCATGGAGTTATAAATACTTCAAAACTTCAAGATGGTTTTAAAAATGTCCCTTATGTTTTAATAGTATTGATTTTTCTGATAAAATTATTTACTCATTTTTAGATCACAATAGAAATGAAAAATGTATTTGTAAGACCTGTTTGTACTCGATAAATATTTACATGTTTAACGGAAAAACCTGTAAATAATAACTGAAAAAATTGTACTCATTAATTGTAGATTGATTTGGAAATTTAATTTAATTTAGATATTTTTAAATATTGATTTTAAAACTATTTAAAATTTATGTAAAATTATAATTTCTAAGCGCATATATTTAGCAAATTAATGTCATATTGATTTAGAGAATAATTATTTCTATGATTTTATAATATGTATCAGTATTATGAGTAGCTGTTAAATAGTATGTTTGAAGTTTACAAATTTATTTATCAAATAAGTTCTTTGTACTTTTTTGTTTCAAATTAAAAATTCATATTTATGTAGTAATTTAAATGATAAGTGCAACACATATAAATAATTAAAAATTTTGAAAATATTTTTCACGTATTTTGTAATTATAAATTAATTTCAGATGCTAAAAGTATTTTTAAGATTTCAAAATAGATGAAAAATAATGTAACAAACAAATCAATCCTAAAATTAAGGATTAGTTAAAATATGAGTATCTATTTTCGATTGATTATTTAAAAAGTTTAAATTAAATATTGTTAGATTAAATAGATTTTGTTATAATTAAAAAGATTTGTTTAGGATTTTAATAAAAATCATATGTTTTAAATAATGCAGTGGCAAAGATCTGTAAATACTTTTAAAAAGAAGGGCACTTCAAAAAAGGGCCTTCTGTTTTAATAGTATTGATGGTTTACCTTTTGGAATTTTTTTATATTTAGTATTCTATAACTGATTAGTTTCGTATAAATCGGCATGTGGATAGAAGGTAATCTTCTATCTTATTAAAACAGAAACATTCTGTTGGACCTAACATTTATTTTGTAGTTTTATAAATTAAATACACATTTATACTTTATAGTTAACATACATTAAGTCACTAATGTTTCTTTCTTTATACTACTATCCATGTTTCCAAACAATATACTTATTTCTTTATACTACTATCAATGTTTCTAAACATATATTTTTATACTACTATCAATGTTTCCAAATAATACAATAATTAATCTTAGTTATTTTATATATATCATTTTCTCTTTAAAATTTTTGTAAAAACGTCATAATTTCATAAATTACAAATAGTAAACTTTAAAATTTCGATTATAAGATTACAATTATGAAACTATTACAATTTAAATCCAATTAGATAACATATCGGTCATCCATCAGTTCAATCGGTTAGTCTCGGGTTTTAGTGATTTTTTAATATGAATATTTTAAAAACATAAATTGAATTGTCAGATCTCCGGATTAACCGGTATAATCACAATCGGGTTGAATTTAAAAATACTGATTTAAATGCAAAAATATTTTAAATACACACTCTTTAAAAATAACCAAAATATTTGTTAAATTATTAGTGAAATTTTTCATCGTAAAATATCCCGCGCTTCAAAAGCGCGGGTCAAAATCTAGTAAACTATTAAAGGGGAAGTACAGATTGTATTTGGCCCTAACTTTTCTTCAATATTTAATTTTTTATGCCACTGGTATTAAACACAGTCGTTTTATAACATTAAAAATCATCTAACTTAATTTGATTCTTCTAAACGTGAAATAACTCGAAACATGGGTTAAGCTTTCGATCTCTCTTTTATCTCTTTTTATCTTTCAGAGAAAGTCGCCGATTCTCGTGACAAAAAAAAAAGTCGCTGATTCTTTTCCGGCATCTGTCTCCCACGATGGTCAGTCTCCGCCTCTAGCAAACGGTGGCTTTTACAGCACCGATTTAGCCCGCTTCAGAGTCTAGCTTTATTGTTGCTCTTCACTGATGGTGACGGCTGGCTTTTCACCGTTTTTTTCAGTTTTCTTTTTCTTTAGTTTCGTTTGATTTTTCTTTTGATATTCGCTCTTCCGACTTTGATTTTGGTTCAGTTGAAATTTGATTCTCAGATTTGATAATTTGATTCCCCTATCACTGGCACTTAAAAGGTGAATAGTGCTTGCCTAAGTGGTTTGGAAGCTATTAGATGTGTTTGGATCCTGGTGGCTTGGACTGACTCAAGAATTTTTCCCCTTCGTCGGAAGTGTTTGTCTCGACAGCTTCTCAATCACTTCTGATTTCTGAATTAAGCTATGTTGGTTGCTCTTCATCCGATGAGATTGGTCTCCGGTGATTCCCAAGCTCCGGCTTGAATTCTCCGTGCACGTTTGCGAGGTGGCAGGAGTGCCAGTGCTATGTTGCGTCGAGAAGCTGCGTTGTATGTGATCATCTCTCTTTGATCTGGAAAGTTTGAGTCTTTTTAAGGTACCAGAGGTTTTAAATCTTTAAGTTTTGACATAAACCAGTTTGTTAGTTATTTGGAGAAACCTCTGTACTATCTCCATGATTGTACGATTTTTTGTGCTTTTATTTATTAAAGGTTTGAATCTTTTTTAGTTTAGAGGACCATTAACTAATTTCTTAGTTATTTACAGTGTTTGTTTGTTTGTTTGTTTGTTTGCAGTTATCTTAGCTATATTCTGTTTCATATTGGAATATGACAAGTAGCTTCCTCTGTCTGCAAGATAGAGCTTTACTATGTTGGGAATGAGATGTCGGAATCCACACTCTGAACCGTCATGTTTCAGTTCACCATAGATTTCTTCTGAATGGGATCAGTGTTGGTTTTGAATCTACAGAAACATCACCTTCTGAAAAGTTCTCACCACCATCCAGGGATATGAAACTATGGAGACCAAATAGTTTACCTTACTTACCTACACATGAGCCTTCAATGGACTTTAATCATCACATCAGGGGTTTTTACCAGAAACTAAAATCATTGATCACATCTCAGTGTTTATTCTGGAGATTTCTTCTTCAATTCCTTTTACTGGTTCATCCCTGAAGAAGAGGGTTGAGAAACGGCGGCAGGAACGGTTCTAACAACTGCAACTATCTCTTGGCCGAGAAAAACTGGAAGTCAGTTTTGTTACAGTGTATCTTGTGATTCTGTACTTTAAGAGAAATATTTTCTCAGCTGGAGTAGTAATGTTCAGATCATTTAACATCCGAATAAGTTAAACACTGTATATTAATCATTCAAGCTTACTTACTATCCAGTTCTCGAGATATGATTTCCAAACATCACAAAAATCTAACCACTTTGAAAATATATCTCCATATTTTCAATATTTACTGAATGCTTTTATAAATCTTAAACCAATATTTATAGAAAAAGATTATCAATATAGAGACAAATGGAGCATCCGTCTCTTAAGATGGTAATTCAACTAACGTGCCAGATCACACCGCTTGCACCACCAGCAAAAAGAGAAGATTAAGTTTACATAAAATCTTTAAAATCTATATTATTGAAAATGAAGTATAAATTAGGCTTATTTGAAAAAAAAAATAACAATTTTAAAAAGATGTTTGTATGGAAACTTGGATAACAGTTTTAAAAAAAATTGGTTTATTTGAAAATATGAATAACAGTTTAAAAAGATGTTTGTTTGAAAACATGAATAGCAGTATATAATGTTGTTTGGAAACATATATAGCAGTATATTAAAAAAATTATGTTATTAAGAAAAATTAGAAATCTATTATATTATGAGAAATTATCTATTTGGACAAATTTTAAAATATAAAATGAACTAATTTAATTATCTAAAAATATCATTTGTATAAAATAATCATAAAACAAAATTTAAATGTTATATAAATATTTCAAATAATTTAAAATTGATTTATATAAAAAATTGATTCAAAATATATTCAAAATATATTTTTACTAAAATATTTTCAATACACATTATTAAAAATGTATTTAATATATATAACAAAAATACAATACAAAGTCAAATTTCATATACCAACTTAAATTATGATTTTTATATTTCACATTAAATTTAAAATATAATATATGTGATTATTTATACTATAGTACGTATAAAATAATATTAGTTATATGTTTACACTGTTTTTTAATAGAAAAAATAGATTGTGAATTAGGGGTGGGCGTTCGGGTACCCATTCATGTTTGATTCGGGTCTGTTTGGGTTTCGGGGTTTTGGGGTCAAAGATTTCAGTTCCATTAGGATATTTGTAAATTTTGGTTCGGATTCGATTCAAATCTTTGCGGGTTCGTTCGAGTTTGGATAACTCATTTAAATTATTTTTAAAATTTATTATATACGTTAAATTTCTCAAAATCTATAAACAAAATAATATATTACATATAAATTTGAGTAACATGTATCAGAATACCTAAACTTAACATATAAATTGGTCTGATTTAGATTTTTGGATAGAGAATCAATAATTATTTTAAAGTATTTTTGGTGTTTTGAGTATACTTTAACTATTTTAGATATTTACATTGGACTATTTATATATATTTTTCATTTATTTAAACCAACTTAAAAAAAGAACCATATATATTTTGGATGTTTTTATATATATTAAATCTAAAATAATATATATATATATATCAAATATAAGGGTATCCAGAATACTTTGGTTCAAATCAAATTCGGTTTAACTTCTGTAAATACTAAAATTTTGAATAATTTGGATATTTAATCAATTTCGGTTCGGATTTGTTACTTCTTTTGGATCGGGATCGGTTCGATTTTTTCGATTCGGGTTTTTTTGTCGAACTCTGATATTGATATGAAAAATAAATAGTAATATATTTTATAAAAATATGTACCCGCACGGGCGTGCGGGTCAAAATCTAGTGTAAATTAATGAAACAAACGACATATTTCCAAATTTTATGTTAATATATAGGAAATGAATATTTCATGTTTATTTAAATAAAGATTGTGTTCGAAAAAAATTGATATTGTTTTGGTTGGTCAATGTGATAACTTAAAAATAGATGTAATCTGAATAATTGATAGCTGCCAAAAAAAAAGGAATAATTGATAGATTGGAGTTCCTATCGGCAGTAGGAAATATAACCGAGATATGGTTAGTTAAGGAGACTCGAGATTTTTGTTTGAGTGTTTCAACTGATTTAGGCTACTTATTTAATGTTTTTTAATGAAAATAAGGTAGTGGCATAGTCTTGTAGTATTTTAGGTAAAATAAGGATTATTTCTAATTTGTACTTCACTTTTAATTAGATTAGATGTTTTTAGTTAATGCCGAATCAATACGTTTATTAATGGAATAAATGTGAATCAATCATGTAGAATCAATATGTTTAGTTAATGCCGAGTGACAAAAAAAAAAAAAGTTAATGCCGAGTGAATGCGTGTTGAGTCTATTGACTAAGCACATGCCATGTTTGTATATATATACATTCAGCGGTGACATAGTTTTTTTGAAATCTAAAACATTTAATATGCTAACATAAAAATACATTAAACCATTCTTGATACAAATTAAAAGCAGACAAATATGAAACACGTATATACTTATGTACAAAGGGGATTCTATGTATTTTAGCATATTATTATTAAAAAATAGTATACCAGAATCATGTATATACTTTTTTGGTCATTTATAAGAATACAGAAGATTCACGATACATAATTATCAAATGGATTGTATCATTATTTTTAAAAACTAAATTAATAGGGAAAATACATCAAGGGTGAGTAGATCAATAACATTCAAATTTCGTATATATACTTACCATACAAACATTCCTAATAATTATAATTGATCGCAATTATCAATAATTGTCTAAATATGGAAAAAGATTACGGTTTAATAATTTTTCGGAATTTGACATACTTTATAATAATCAAACTAAGTCTTCTTATTTTTAAGTGAAAGACTCATTCCAAACTTTAGATAGATTCTTTTATTTTTTTATGAACACAAACTCATACTATAATTTTATTTTATTCAAATATGTCGACCCTCAACTTTTCAATATAAGATATGATGTGGAATATTTGTATTCTCTAATGCATATTTTTGTCTTCTCCTTTTTACAATTTTTATCATATTTTACGCCTACATACTATATATAATATTTACGTGTGAATTTTAATAATTGTATATTAAAATTTCTCCATGTTTACGTATATGTATTATTATTATATATATATTTAAATATTATCTGCGTAAAACTATTTATTATTCCTTTCACTCCGCGCAAGGCGCGGATCATATCCTAGTTATACAGAAAATTAGTCATATCGAGTCTTTTTCCTATGAATTACATGTTTTTAATTAAAAATTTGGCAAGCTATAATGTACTAATATGTAACAAATTCAGTTTCATGTAAAGGTATGTAACATTTATAATGTAAGAACCATCTTCATTCATCTTTTTTTAGTGAAAAAAAAACCTCTTTTAAAGGTAAAATGCTAAGCTTCCTTCTTCATTCATCTTAACTTAGTAAGTGAATATAACAGAAGCTTAATTAAAGGCTTTAAAGCTACTTCAGTAGTGCTCACTGCTCCCATCACTTCTTGTTTGAAACTAATTCCATTGGTTTCTTCATTACTCTTTCTTACATCAACACATAAACAAACAAAAAGTAAACTGGTCGTCATTGTGGTGAAGAAAATTGATAATGTTTTTGTAAGTTGTTCTGCAACTTCTGTTATTACGCTCCCTTTCTCCAAAACATCCATCAGCCGAGCCAAATGCAGAAAGAACTGTGATGGGTTTTGTTTACTGCGACGTCTCCTCCAATTTCAAAAGTTTAGGGAAACTTGCATACTTCCCTTAAGGTTGGATGTTTTAGAGTATAATCAATCTTGGCTCATCTTTACTTAAGCAACCGATTTCTTTTTCCAGATAGTCCTCTCTATTGATCCAGAACTCTAGGTGCGTTCCCATTCAACAAATTTTCTCTTGACAATCATTTCATTTCACTTACTAGAGTTTCAGGGGTTTCTTGTTGCGAAAGCGAAATCATTGAGGTTTGGAAATGCTATAGAAGAGCACGATGTGAGAAAGAAGCTATAATAGTATCTGTAATCCTTAATCTCAGCTGCGTCCTGCTGTAGTGGTGGGTTCAATAAGTTTGGTACTTGGTGTTGGTTTGGGTTCTTGGGTCCAGGCTTCGAAATTAAACCACAAAGTTAATCTCTTTCTCTTGGAACCAGTTAAGGGTTTGTGGATTGTGGTGAATTGAAGAGTAAAGGCATCCCGACTTTGAGAAACTTACAGTGTTTTTTTTTTCAATTGAAAGTTTTGATCTTTTTTTTTTAGGAATCGAATAAGAAGACACAGTAAGATCCTGATGCAGAATTGAGAAGAATAAAGAAAAAAGTTGACATCTTTCGATCTCAAAAAATGAGTCAAGAAAAGAAATGAGCTCAACACTTAAAAAAGTACTGTGAGACTTTAGTTTTGTCTGGCTTGAGAGATATACAACTTTTTAATCAAGCACTACTGGCAAAAACCGCATGGAAAATACTGTCTACACCAAGTTGCTTACTAGCTATAGTGCTTACCGAAAAGTATTGCCACAAGAAAAGTTTCAAAGACGGCACCAAAACTTAAACTCTTCATGCGGTCAATAATACAGGGAGCTTTACCTTTAGGAGTGGAGTTCCAATGCCGAGGGGATGAACTCTGCTGCACTATGCAGTCTGCCCCCGCTGTAAGAAGGAGGAGTCTGCGATCCACCTGTTCTTCCAATATCCCTTTGCCAAAGAGGTGTGGCGACTCACTCCGCTTAATGCATCAGTTCACCTAGCTGAAGCATCGAATTTCAAGACCCAGTTCAGAAGTGCTCTCTGCCTCCCGCCTACTGGCATTAGAGTACCAATACTTCCGTGGATATGATGGTCCCTGTGGATGGCAAGAAACAAACTAATCTTTGAGGACAAAACGGCTCAACCAACAGAGGTAATAACAAAAAGGTCTCTCATCGGCACTAGAATGGGATCAAGGACAAACTGTGGTTCAACCGAGAAGAAATCAAAACTTACCAAGGATCTCAGGTCAACGGCAAAGCTCCACTCTCCCCTCGATCACCTCCTGTTTCGTAGACGCAGCGTGGGACGGTCTCTCAAATCGAGTAGGCATCGCCTGGCACTTCAACAACAACGTAGCCTCTCCCCTCATGGCTGAATCACTAGACCTTCGTCAAGGAATCATAGAAACCCTAGGGTTAGGACTTCCCTCCATCGTGTTCCACTCCGATTGCGCAACGCTCATCAGAGCAATCTCAACCAAAAGCCAAATCAAAGAGACCTATAGGATCCTCCAGGACATCAAGAATCTCTCCGCTGGCTTTGCTTCCATCTCCTTCCTGCATGTATCTCGTTCCCAAAACAGCATAGCAGATGTTTTAACAAAAGGGGCCCTTAAGGCCCACTCTGTTTTTTCTTGTTTTCCTCTGAGCTAGCTCTTTTTGGGCCTGAACTTTATTGTCTTTTATTTTCGCACATTTTCCTTTCAATTTTAATATAAATCCGGTTGTTCAAAAAAAAAAGACTTTAGTTTTTTTCTTTTTTCTTCTTTTGTTTGGTTTGATTTGTTACTAAGAGAATATTTATTGCAGTAATCTATATTATTAAAATTGAAATACAAATTATGTTTGTTTGGAAACATGGATAACAGTTTAAAAAATAAGTTTGTTTGGAAACATAAATAGTAGTTTTAAAAAAGAGATTTATTTGGAAACATGAATAACATTAAAAAAATATGTTTGTTTAGATAAATGAATAACAATATTAAAAAAGAATATAATGTTGTTTGAAAACATTTATATCAATATATTAAGAAAAAAGTAATAGACTTATATTATTAAAAAATTGGAAATTCATTATATTATAATAAACTATTTATTTGGACCCGTTTTAAAATATTAAGAAAGAAAGCTAATTTAATTATCTAAAAACATCTTTTATCTAAAATAATCATAAAACAAAATTTAAACTTTATATATATTTTTCAAATCAAAATAATAATTAATAGATATATTTTCAAATCATAATAATAACTTAAAAGTTGATTTATATCAAAATTTATTCAAAAATATACATATATTCAAAATTTTATTTTTACTAAAATATTTCCAATAACCATTATTAAAATTCGTTTTCAATAATATAAGAAAATACAATACAAAGTATAATTTCATATACCAACTTAAATTAGGGTTTTTATATTTCACATTAATTTCAAAAAATATAATATATGCTATTATTTATATGATGTTACATATTAAATACTACTAATTATATGATTACTTATATAATTGTACATATAAAACACGATTAATTATATGATGACACAAATATGATATATAATAGTGATTAGGAGTGGGTGTTCGGGTATCCATTCGGATTCGGTTCGGGTTTGTTTGGATTTGGGTTTTTGGGATTAAAGATTTCAACCCCATTCGAATATTTCTAAATTTTGATTCAGATTCGGTTCGGATTTTTGCGGGTTCGATTCGAGTTCGGATAAACCATTTAAATTATTTTAAAAAATTAAAATTAATTATATACTTTAAATTTCTCAAAATCTATAAAACCAGCCCTAATTTTTTCTATAAAAATAATTAAATTTTCATTAATAAAGAAGATCCTGTTTACAACCAATATTTGATCCGTATATACTCAAAATCTTAATTATTTAATCATTATCAATATATAGAAAATCAGATTCACAAATCCTATTCATAAAGAAACCTACGTGCACATTTCCTCGCCAAGGAAACTAGAAGTAATGGTGTTCTTTTTTTCCATATTGATCAAACCCAGCCGGATAGAGCGTCTCTTAGAAACGTCTCAAGACTGACTACGACTTGATCTTGAAAATGGGCGTTGACAAAAAAAAAAATCCTAGTCATAAATTGTATTCATAAACTGAATACCTTCAATTGCGGAAAATCTTTGGTTAATCACCAAAAATATGGAATGATTATATACCCCAACCAAGAGTCAACATTGTATTTGTTATTGTGTTCAATTGCAGAAAGTCAACACTGATATTTCCAAGTTTACAAACAGTTTTTTTTTAAAAAAAATCTGTTACATATGGGCTTTTAAAATAATGAGCCTTTTTCAAATCTAAATGATCCAAATAGTTATCTTTTTTATAACACTTACCCAAATAGTTATCTATTTATCACAAACTGAAGCCTTTAATTAAATTGTAACTATTTTAATATCATTAATAAATTTAAATATTATTATAAAAAATTAATCAAAATTTAAATATGTAGAATTTCATAGCCGTTTAATAAATAAATTATGTACAATATCATATCTAATTTTTTAATTTATATATCATAATAACTTATAATTCTTTATTTTTCATATTTAAATTTTTAAAATTGACAAAATTTATTTTTATATTTCTTATGATAATGCATCATTGTCTTCATATTTTTATTTCACTTTCTCTATATACTAAATATCAGTAATAAAGTATGTTGTCAACAAGAACACATATACTATACAATATAATACAACTAACTATTAGAAATACATCAATTAGTATAAATAAAACAAATTTTAAAAGTAAAATAACCGGCAGGTCAGGATCTAGTTAGGGTTATAAGCCTAATAATTAAACTTTAATTTTTAATGGAAAGTGATAATAAAGAAAAACGGTAAAACTGCAAGACTAAAATAGCCATATAATGATAGTTTTAAAGTGGTTGTATCAATGAATTTTGGGGATCAAGATAATTACTACGTTTTCGTTATTTCGTTTTTTCTTACCTTTTGTGAAACCTAATTAAAAAAGTAATAACCTTTCTAAACAAACAGAATTAATAATTTTAGTCAAAATCCAAAAACCCTAATCCTCACTGAAAAAGGTAGGCCTGGGCATTCGGATCGTCGGGTCGGGTTCGAACCGGGTCCTTTCGGCTCCGGGTCTTTCGGGTCTACGAGTTTAGGACCCGATAGGATAATTTCAAATTTTCGGTTCCGGGTCGGTTCGGGTCGTACCGGGTTCGGGTCGGATCGGGTCTTATATAGTTGGACCCATTCGGGTAATTAGAATTTATCGGTTCGGTTCTGGGTCAGGTTCGGGTCGGGTTCGGTTCGGGTTCGACCTAAAAAATATCTAAAAATACCTTAAAAGCATCTGAAAATATTAATATATCCGAAAATATTTGATATTTTATTTAAAATTTGTGTCTTTATTATATTAAAATGTGTATATATACTAAACTATGCGAGATTGATCAATAATTGATTGTCTACTAATGGCTGATCCCTTTGTTATGTAGGCAAATAACCCGTCTTCGACTCCCCCTAAATTCATTTTATTTAATTTACATTATTAATTCGGGTACCCGTCGGGTTTCGGGTTCGGGTCGGGTCGGGTCCAAGACCCGCGGGTCCTCTACAACAAGACCCGATAGGGTAATTTGATCGGATCGGTTCCTACCCGGACCAGGTTTTTTCGGGTCGGTTTCGGGTCGGGTCTTCGGATCCGGGTAAAATGCCCAGGCCTAGAAAAAGGATTCAATTCAACAAGCTGTTTATATATAAACACAAACCTCTATCATCAGGCTTGAATTTTAAAAAACTAACCTTTCTCTCCAACAATGTCTGTGGTCACAAAGTTCTTCATCCTCTTCCTTTTGGTTGATATATCCACCGCATATTATAGGCCAGCTGATCCGACCTCCGAGAACAAAAAGGAATCGGTCTAAATAAGTCAGAGATTGACTATTTCAGTATTTTTAGAGACATAGTTCGAGGATGGCGAAGAGAAGCAGATGCAAAATACTCGATGTCGGCATCTACCGATTACATGGCCCGTTCATTATTCCTACAAGACAAAGTTCGAGGTTATGTTCAGCTTTGGGGAGAGTGGAAGAATCATACGGGATACCCATACGCCGACTTGCATAAGAAAATTTGTGGTGACTTTTGGCCAATAGAATATATTGATTGCCGTCGAACTGAGGGTATAGATCTCTTGATGTATCTTTTATATGGGCTTAGTGCAGAATCGGGCATGGTTTAAATGCTTCATCTTTTTCTGTTTTTATTTACTTTTCTTTTGATATTCTTATGAGACAGACAACGTAGCAAAGACCAATAAAATTGAGTTCGATTTTTGGTGCGATCTGTGTTATAGCTGATTTTACTCTTATTTTCTGTTGAGAAAATTCCCAAAACGGAACAAAAATTATCATGGTTATCTCATTATAAAACCATCACCAAATTATTTCTATAGTATAATATTTTTTCATAATCCTAAAACTAACCATTTATTAACCAAATTAAATATATTAAACATAATTAGAAAATTTAATTTTTAAATTAAAGTTAAAATATTTAATAAAAGGAAAAGAATATTAAAAAAATTAGAAACAAAAAGGGAAACATATCCCTAATTTACTTGTTTCCCCTTTGGTATCTCCGCCTCTCTCTCAAGACAAAGAACATGGCGATTTTGTGTAGAACTTGATTCCAATAATAGTAGCCTACCCCTTTGTCATCAGCCGGAAAACCTATGCCATGGTTGCACCTAATTCACAAACACCACGTGTTGTATAGATATATGCATTATAGAACAAAAGTTTGTGAAAATCACAAGACAAATTATGGAGAAATCATAGATTGATGAAAAAGAAAATAGAAAATAGTTTTTTATATATATTTTGACAAAACGAATCGATCAAAACAAGTTCGGGAAGTTCAAAATTTTTCTTAACTGAAACTTTTTTCTTAATTTTCGCAAAAAAACAGGTTTTCTTATCCGTAGAAAACACCTTCTACACTATTAGAACCATGAAAAAAAATCTCGTATGCAGTTTCTACTAATTTTAGACGTTCGTGTAAGTTCTAGATTTCGCATTTCTGAAATTTTAGAATCCCTTATATATTATTTGAGGAGCATTCATTGAAAATAACCTTGTATTGATGTGTGATTTACATGTGTGCCATTTACACGTGTCAGCTCCACAAGCACTCTCATCCCTTAAATTTAAAGACCCTTTGCTAACTAGAATAATTACAGGAATTGCCATTGATCAATATATTATAACTTTACTAATATAGTATAAGCTACTTTGTTATTGACTAACCAAACAAATTAAAACGTAAACGTTTAATGCTATGACTTTATTATTTTTCTATCTTGAAGATGAATGATTTTATGATCTGCAGATGAATTATTTTCTTATATACACGTCAAGAGGATTGTATATTAAACGTTGACCCCTAGACAAAAATAAAAATTATGTGCAAAGTCTCAATCCTATGTAGTATATTCACAATGTTAGAGAATTCTATTATATATTCATCCAATTTATCTTGATTTTTACATATTATACATATACTTCACATTCTTTTGTTAGTTGAGGTTATAACATATAGTATATGAATTTATTATATTTACGAGTCTGTTATGAAATTATTTGCAATTTTTTTTATAAAGAGAAATAATTAAAACCAAACTATAACATGGGTTCTGATATAAAATGTCTAACTATATATAAAATGTAACCATCAAGAAGTTCTATATATAGTTAGACAATATATATATATATATATATATATATATATATATATATATATATAAACGTGTTATAATAAGGATGCCTAACTATAGTGTTTACATAGATAGTGTAATGTCTAACTATAATGTCGTCTATATATCAAGTATCAAATAATAATAAGAAAACAAAACAAAACTGTAATTGGACATATACAGAATTCATATAACCTACCAAATTTATTATGTTAACTTAATCAATTTTAAAATGTCTAACCTACAAATCTGGGTGGCATTAAATAAAACGTGATTTGCAAAGACAAATGATATCGTGTTTGTTAAAAGGAAACTTCTAATAAGTTTGATATTTTTTTTTACGATTTTGGTAACTAAATTTGCTGATTAAACTCTCAATAATCTGTGGTGCCATTAATTGGCTTAATTTCTGTATATATTAGGGAGTTGATTATGACTATACTCTTTTAACAAAAACTAGATCTTGACCCGCGCTTTGGAAGCGCGGAATATTTTACGATGAAAATTTCCACTAATAACTTAACAAATATTTTGTTAACTTTTAAAGAGTGTGTATTTAAAATATTTTTGTATTTAAATCAGTGTTTTTAAATTCAACCCGATTGTGATTATACCGGTTAATCCGGAGATCTAACAATTCAATTTAGTTTTTTTAAATATTCATATTAAAAAGTCACTAAAACCTGAGACTAACCGATTGAACTCATGGATGACCGATATGTAATCTAATTTGATTGAAATTGTAATATTTTCATAATTTGTAATCTTATAATCCAAATTTTAAAGTTTATTATTTTGTAATTTATGAAATTATGACGTTTCTACAAAATTTTAAAGAGAAAATGATGGATATAAAAATAACTAAGATTAATTATTGTATTGTTTGGAAACATTAATAGTAGTATATAAAATATATTGTTTGGAAACATTGATAGTAGTATAAAGAAATAAGTATATTGTTTGGAAACATGGATAGTAGTATAAGAAATGAACATTAGTGATTTAATGTAGGTTTAACTATAAAGTATAAAGGTGTATTTAATTTAAAAACTTACAAAATAAATGTTAGGTCCAACAGAATGTTTCTGTTTTAATAAGATAGATATGATTGTTTTATATAAGGAAATTATATTATGGATTCAAATTTTTGTAATCAATTAATAATCGACTGGATTTTTTGAACTTTAATTTTTTCATATAAAAGGAAGTTTCATTATGGTGCCTATCTAATTTAGGTTAGTCTTAGTATAATTATCGCGCAAGTTATGTGAAATTAAATAGGTAATATTATCTTTAATTACAGTGATTTGGAGATAATTACTATTGCCCCACATGTATTTCACTTCTTAGTATAAATATGTGGTTTTTATAATAAAATCAAAATTACCACACCCTTCTCCTCAACTCAAATGATTAATACAAACAATTTCACAAGCAAACTCATGGCTTTTTTTAAATTCACGTCCGAATTTTATTTTATAGTCAAGTTAAGTGTTCATAAATATGCTATTATTTTGAGTGCGACTGTCTAAAGTTGTTTTTTGTCTGAAAATATGAACCAAATATTTATTGGGTTGTAGTAGGAATATGATTTCTTGAATAATATATGATAAAACCTACGAACGGAAGCAATGATTTCATTGACCATAAGATCCGGTTCTTTGTAGTAAACATGGAGTAAGTATTTCACATTTGAAATTAAAAGTTATGCATTTAATTAGTTTTATATTTTCTAAATTAATTTGGTAAGCAGCTATGTTTAGTTTGGTAAACTAATTCTTAGTTATTTCTTTGTATATGATTGCAAATCAGAAATTCTAAAGATTTTTTTCGTGGCATTTTGGTTTTATCATTTTTTTGCTTATAATTTGTTTCTTGCGTAATTTATTTTACTACTATCTATGTTTCTTTTAATATTATAATCATACTTTTTATTATGCAAACAATAAATCTATTTTATATGTTTTGTTTTGAATTAAATTCGAAATAAATAGGTTGAAATTATTGCATACTATTATATATTTTAACATAAATTAAATCTAATTAACACATAACCAATTACACAAGTTTGTTCTATAAAAAAATATTCGTACATTGTATATACATTCACAATTTCGTTCGATATGTACCACTAGATCTAATATTTGTGCTTATAATTTTGAAAATTTCTAATATCGTTAGATTAAAATAAAAATCTTTCACCCCGCACAGGGTGCGGGTTATCACCTAGTACTTCATAAAAGTAAAAATTACATTCGACAGAAAAGTACACTTCTTTACAAATAGTAGAATACGCACTTTCCATATTTAAATTTTTAATTAATAGTATATTGTTCGTTCTAAAAAAGTAGACGAACTTGTTTGTTTTGGATTTCATTTTCTACTAAATCAGTTTTCGTAGAAGACGAATTCTACTTTTAGTAGAATGAAATTTAAAAAATTTATTTATCAAGGTTTTCAACAAAATAAAAACATGTGTTTGTATGTATGAATGTTTTATAGCTGTTTATATTTTTAATATTGTTGACTCATAAACTATTTATTTCATTAATTTTCAGAAAAAAAGTAAAAATAAACAAAATTGACAAAAATGGTTTATAAAGGGATAACCATGCCAAATTTTTGTTCCGTTTTGACAATTTTTCTTTTTCTCTTCATGTTTTTCGGTCTAAATGTTAAAAAATGTTTTGGGTAAACTTTTTATAGTGACTAGATCCCACCGCAAGCTGTGTCCCAAATCCAGGAAAATCTCTAAGAATTTTTTTGGAGAGTCATAGTACTACCGCGCCGACAGAGAATCGAACTCATGACCTCTGGCAGTCGTCTGTGAGAAGGGGATCACTAGGATACAAATCCTTCTCTTTCTCTTCTCTTTTAAATTGTTTTGGGTAAACTTTTTATAGTGAGTAGACCCTACCGCAAGCGGTGCCTCCAAATCCAGGAAAATCCCTAAAGATTTTTTTGGAGAATCATAATACTACCGTACCGACAAAGAATCGAACTCGTGACCTCTGGCAGTCGTCTGTGAGAAGGGGGACCACTAGAATACAAGCTCTTTCTCTTCATGTTTGGTTACCTGAAACCGGATAACCATGCCAAATTCTTATTCCATTTTGGCAATTTTTTATTTTTCTCTTCATGTTTGGTTACTTGAAACCGGATACAACTCAATTAAATCCACTAAAGCTAAATACTGAATTTACTTTCACGAAATTGAAGTAAACAGAGATCTCTTATTCTCTTGGACTGTTTAGGGATATTCGAAAATCATCTTTTTAAAACTTGCTATATATGTATCATATTACGAACGTTCAAGTACAAGTATCGATTCATTTTCAAATACTAGATGTCTTGATAGTTCTTGTTTGTGTATAACGGTTATTGGATCGCTACTCTTAAGGATGCATTCTATATTTTTTGGGTCAAATCATTCTGTTTTTTTTCTGCTTCAGTTTCTGGAACGTAAATTTTATTTCACAGCAAAATAAAAAACTCAAATAGAAGAAAAACGAAAAAAGAAGTTTCAAAAACAGAGCATACAAATCAATGAGCAAAACATACTGTCCATATGTTTTGTCCCTTTTTCCTCTGTTGCTTCAAACTGGAGGAGAATGAGAGAGTGGCAAAACAGAGAGAATAAGATGAGATAGCAAGCTTTTTCTCGATAAGGTTTCGAAGATAAAAGTGTTTTTTTTTCAAACACTTTGATTCGGTTCTTCTCCCGTTTGTAGCTGATGCTCACCGGAACTAACCTTTGCTCCTTCAACCAGCGGTCTCTTCTCCATCTCCGGCGATTATCTCATGTCTCCAGAAGATCTTGTCAAAAGACCATCGAACTTCACACAGAGAAGTGAAAAATTATGGACCATGCCCAATTTGTATGTTGAAGGTTCCGACAGGAATACAAGCCCAACAAAACCCACGATCATGGTAAATAATATGAGACAGATCTTTGTGGTTTTGATATTTCTGGCTGGCGTGAATATTTACGATGGACATTAAGAAGCTGTTAACGCATTGAAGTTTGGTCTTGAATTCCTTTACGCTTTATTAACGGTTTATAGTCAAATTAGGATAGAACCCGCACTTTAAAGTGCAGAACTATTCTTGTTGACAAATTTATTAATATATATGTTTATTCGCTAATATATATATGTTTACGCGCGGTTATTAAATTTCAATTCACTTTTAGATTATATTTTTTTTGGTTTTCAATGTGGTTTTGGTTCAGTTGTGTTATTTGATTTTTGGTTTAAAAAATATACGAGTTGTTAGTTCATTTTTGAATTTGGTTTGGTTTAGGTTTAGTTATTTTGGTTTAGTTCAAATAACAATGTTAAGAATTCAATAAAATTTCAAATTCCATTTAATTACGTGAATCTTGATAGGGACATGGAATTGTCGATTTTAGTTCTCATTTAGGTAACTATATTTCCCGTTAATTTTTTTAGTTTTTTTTGTTATTGATCGTCTTGTATATTTTAAACATGTTTAGAAAATTAATACATATTAAGTTTATATACCAAATCAAAGTATACCAATATTATTTTAAAATAGTAAATACTTTTTTGACAAAAAATAATAGTAAATACTTTTTTTAAGTTCAAATAGGAATTAGATACTTATATTTGATAATAGGTCGCTTACATTGGTGGTTATTGAAATTATTTATTGATATTTTTAATATATTTATGGGAGAAATATATTAAATAATCGTTTGATTCGAATCATAAAGTAAAACTATGAAAATCATGTAAGGTACATATTTTTCATATTTGTGATATTTATATCTTCATTTGGATGGATTGGGGAATTCAATTTTCCTATCCATCAGAAAGTTTTGTAGTGTGGCCTAAATGATGAGTTTATAATTTATACCATGATGAGTTTCTGGTACCGACGTTCTTCATTTAATTTAATAACTAGATTTTGATATGCGCTTTAAAAGCACGGATATATTTTTATTTTAATAAAATTTAATTGAATTTGTAATTTTGATAGAAAATAAATAATTATAAAGTTTTTTATTGTGTTTCAAAAAAATTGTTCTATTCTAATAATTGATTTTCAAACGGTGTTTTCATATTCAACTCAAACCTATGATTGAACCGATAAATTCATTGATATGTATATAATTTAGTTCAATTTAATAAAAATAATTATAATTATAATCTTAAAAAAACTGGTAAAAATCTAAAAATCCGATATTAACTTAAGATCCGATATGAGATGACCGGCTAAAAAATATATATATTTGAAATATTTATTAAATAATTTATACTTCTTAATATTATATAAAATTTAAAAATAAATATTTAGACTTTAACGAGATTTGTACTATGTCATTTGAAGAAAATGAAAGACTGGTAATAGGAAACTTTATTATTGATATGAAAATATAATTTTATTTTTTTGGTTACTATGATAAGTTTATATTTTTATATATGTTTAGATCTAAAACTTAAATTTAAGATAAATTTAAAAACAATTGAACACTCAAAATTGGCATATCATTATTATGTAACATAATAATTTTTTTTTAAGTTGCATGTATATATTCATATTCGATCTTTAAATAATATTATAGATAAAAATGATATTCAAATTAAATGGAGAGTATATACTGCATAAAATTTAAAATTATTATCATTCACAAAATATGGAAAGTATTATTTACCATATTTATAGAGAATATTCTATTTTTGGTTTACATTAAATGTCAATAGAAAGACTTGTAAATATATTAAAATGTAAGAACAGAATCCTAAATTTTAAAAAGATTCTGCTTTAATAGTATAGATTAGCAATACATGTCCATGTCAACAATTCCATTTAATTTTTGGACAAGACTTGGGTTCACCCCTATGGTGAACCTTTAAATTCATCACCTTCCTAATAACCAATCAAAATGTCACCTAGATAAATGATAAAATAATTAAAAAAATAAATAATATCATATTTAATAATACTAATATCACTATTTAATCTCTAAACTCAAATTCTATACCATAAATCCAAATTCTAAACCTTAAATTTTAAATTATAAACCTAAACTCTATACCCTAAACCCAAATCTTAAACTCTAACCCCAAACCATAAATCATAAACCAAAAAATCTAAATTCTAAACCCAAAACTAGACCCTAACCCCAAATTCTAGACTCTAAACTCAAACCATCAACCCTAAACCCAAACCGTAGACCCTAAATCCAAACCCTATACAGTAACCCAAACCATGAACTCTAAATCCAAACTTTAATTCTTAACCTTAAATTTCAAAAGAATAACATCAATATAAATCCAAATATTTAGGATATAGAGTTTGGGTTTAGTATTTACATTTTGGGTTTAGAGTCTAGGATTTAGGTTTAGGGTATAGGTTTAGGTTTAGAGTTCAAGTTTTTGAGTTTATGATTTATGGTTTGGGTTTAGGGTTTAAGATTTGGGTTTATGGTATAGAGTTTGGGTATATAATTTAGAATTTAGGGTTTAGCATTTGGATTTAGGGTATAGAGTTTGAGTTTATGGATTAGATAGTGACATTAACATTATTAAAATTGACACTATTTCTTTTTTTAATTATTTTGGTTTTTGAGAAAAGTTATTTAATATTTTTTAATCATTAATCTAGTTGGCACTTTGATTGGTTATTAGATCAGCGGTGAATTTAAAGATTCATCGTAGAGGATGAACCCAAGTCCTGTACTTAATTTTTGTACGAAGAACCAAATAAGCAGCCGATTTAGTTTTGTATTATCTAATCTGCTAATAGACAACCAACCTGACAGCGGTAAACATGTTTTTAATTATTTTTATTTTCAAAAAGAAAATAGACAACCAAGTGAATGTTTAGTATGACAATGGTTAAGTTTTATTAACCGGTTTGGTTTGGTTTAAATAGGTAGGTTGTATTTTATAAAAAGTGTGATATATTTTTGTGATATTTATGAAACAGTCCAAAATTTAAATGACAACTTCTGATAGTAGATAAAATTAAGACCCTAAATAAATAGATTAGATAATTGTAGAGTTATATTCTTCAATTGTTAAGATTTACAAAAAAACCTGGTTAGTACTATCCTAAGCTTCTTAAGTGTAATATCATTAATCATGTGTGTTAAATGCAGTGGCAGATGATTGTAAATATCATGAAAAAATTGGGTCAAATATAATTTGTACTTTTATGTTAATAGTTTATTACTAGATTTTGATCCGCGCTTTGAAAGCGTGGGATTTATTATTTTTGTTATAATTAAAGACGATATGAATATCTAATTACATATATATTTTTATTATTATTTTTATGTATTCACGATATATTATCTATTTCAAAATCAAAATGTGTTTTTCACTTATTTTATATCGGTCTTAGTGAATTGACATCGCTTCAAATCATACTCATCAGCCTCTTACAATATATTTATATCATAATCTAAACTCTGATATGATTATAAACTCAATATATTATTTATTGATATTTATTGTGTATTTTTTATAAAATTACAAAAAGAATTTTATAAATACAAACTAATTTCTAATAATAGAACTTCTCAAAATTTATATTCATTTTATTATATTTAAATTTTTAAAAGACTTGTAAATCCTTTATATTGGTTAACAATACTTCACATTAAAATAGCAGAATTTTCTATTCTAAATATTTTATAACTTAAAACTTTTGCTTAAGTTTTTTTATAATGTGATAACTAAACCCGAATCGATAACTAAATCCGAATGGATAATATCCGAACCCGAATAGATATTTGAAGATAGCCGAACATATATGTATGTATAACTTTATAATCTTAGTTTACTTCTCTCATTTTTATTCAAATCATGTAATATACATATATTTGCGGACAAATAAGTGATTTGCTATTCACTTAAAATATATGTCAAGCTTCTTGTTTTATACATTAACAAAAGTTGTATTCAGATTCCAAAAAAACAACAACTAAAACAGTGTTTTCTGTTTTCAAACATATTAATCGTTCAGCCTATTAAAAGTTAAAAACAATCAGTTAAACTAATTATAAATTTTAAAGTATTCAAAACTTGAGTAATGAAAATTTTCATTTTATCAAAATTCTAATATATCCGGACCCAAACCGAACCAAAAGTATCCTATGTTGATCTTCTTGTTTCATACATTAACAAAAGTTGCATCCAGATTCTAAAAAAAACAACAACTAAAATAATGTTTTCTGTTTTCGAACCTATTACTAGTTTAGCCTATTAAAAGTTTAATATTAAAAGTTTAAAAATCAGTTAAACTAATTATAATTTTTAAGTATTCAAAACCTTGAGTAATGAAAGTTTTCATTTTTACAAAATTCTAAAATTCGGACCCAAACTGAACTAAAATTATCCAAATCCGACCCGATATATAAAAATACCCGATCAGATTATAGATCCCTATACTGAAATATCAGAAAATCATGTAATCTTTGTCATATCATAATTTTAATATCATAATGAATCAGCGTTAAAAAAATATATCGAAATATCTAAAATATCCGACATGAATCCGCACGCCCATGCCTACCTAATATTATTGATGCAGTCTAATGATGACCAAAATTCGGTTACCATATATAACAGAATCGTATAATATAGTTAATGCCTAATTATTCAATTTAAAACACTAATATTTAACACAATATAAACATGCCATATATTATTTTTACTCCATTTTATGCTGTATATATGCATTAGTTAAGATTTTAGTATTGAATAAAATTTTTACTTCAAAGTTTTTTAAAATACTATAGAACTAGGTAGTAACCCGCGCCTTGCACGGGATGAGATGGTTAGATCATCAATTTTTCGAAAATATTAGAAAGTATATAAATATAGTTTGGAATTTGGGTTTTGTGTGTTTTTTTTTGTGTTAAATCTCGGTGGTGCTGATTTTACGGTATAGACGTCACTGAGATAGAAACATATATAAATCCTTTACTTGAGTGACATGTAAAAATTTACTGGAACATAAGAGTAAACACAAAACATGTTACCTGGCAACTGCGAAAGCATATAATAATTTTTATTTTATCCACTTCATCATTTGTGGGAGTGAGAATGGCTCGATGTCTATACAAATCCTTAACTGTTGAGGTTTGAAAAGCTTGTCCATAAACCTCTTTTTCCATAGTCTCAATAGTTTATACATATCACCGGTGTGATTTATCTTACTCTGATTCATTTGCAAGAACTTGCATATAAAGATATAATTATTATTATACAATTTGATTTTCATATGCATGATTTTTGTATAATAACATACCTTCCTCGTAGGTCATTGACTTCAAACATGTAAGGATTCCACAGAACTTGGCTGTATTCTTTGAACCATGTAAGAAGAACTGATTTTGTGTATAATATTTAATTCGAGTAAGATAAATATTATTAATATCTAATCAAATTATATGTACGTAAATATTTGTGTAATCACACTCTTTGCATAGGTTTTATGTATAAATATTATTAATATATAATCAAATTATTATGTATGTAAATTTTTGTGTAATCAAACTTGTTCTATATTTCTTTCTTTGCATCTTACTCTCGAACTCATTTTGTTTATCTCTCTATGGCTCTCTCTCTATGGCTCTCTCTCTCTCTCTCTCTCTCTCTCTCTCTCTCTCTCTCTCTCTCTCTCTCTCTCTCTCTCTCTCTCTCTTCAGATTTTATCAGTATTGATGAGTATTTAAAAAATAAGATTAAGATTTTAACATATTTTTATTTGAAACATACGAATCGTATTAATGCCCCCACACGGGCATTAATACGATTCTTATGTTTTATGTATAAATATTATTAATGTCTAATCAAATGTTTGATGTATTATTAAAACTAAATTTGTTCTTCAGATGTTTTATGTGTTATTAATATAAATATGTATTATTCAAATACGATTCATATGTTTTATGTATTACTAAAACTAAATTTGTTCTCCATTCGGTCTTTGTGGTTCAAAACTATAAGCATTTTAGACATTACTTAATTCAATATACTTTGAGGTTTAAAATTATATCTCTCTCTCTCTCTCTCTCTCTCTCTCTCTCTCTCTCTCTCTCTCTCTCTCTCTCTCTCTCTCTCTCTCTCTCTCTCTCGGTATCCCCCTCATCGTAAACCCTTTTTTTTTAGAAATATAAAAATGTAAACATTCTTTTAATTCATCGATTATCTTTTAACTACCACAATTTTGTTTTATATGGGAATGTTTCCTAGTTTAATATTTTATCATGAATTTTTCTTGGGTGAATTACCAACTAATTATAGTTTGTCAATTAATGTACAGTTTAATAAAATTTAAATAAATAAAATAATAATAATTGTGTTAAGTTTTTAAAATAAATGAAAAATATTAGTAGCTGCCAAAAGATAAATTTTTTTTAACAATTTTAAAACCGTCACAAAAGAGTAAATCATAAACATTAAACACTATACCCTAAACCCATGGACAAAACTTAAACCCTTGGGTAAAAATCCAAACACTAAACTTAAATTCTTGGATATACCCTAAACCCTTGGATAAATCCTAAACACTAAACTGTAAATCTTGGATATACCCTAAACACTAAATCTCTCTCTCTCTTTCTCTCTCTCTCTCTCTCTCTCTCTCTCTCTCTATCTTGGTATCCTCTTCATCGTAAACCTTTTTTTCTTTGAAAAATATAAAAAGTAAACATTCTTTTAATTCATAGATTATCTTTCAACTACCACAATTTTATTTATATGGAAATGTTTCCTAGTTAATATTTTATCATGAATTTTTCTTGGGTGAATTACCAACTAATCATAGTTTGTCAATTAATGTACAATTTTTTTTAAATATAATAAATAAAATAATAATAATTTGTGTTAAGTTTTAAAATAAAAGAAAAATATTATTAGCTGCAAAAAGATGAAATTTTTAACAATTTTAAAACCGTCACAAAGAAATAAATCATAAACACTAAACACTATACCCTAAACCCATGGACAAAGCTTAAACTCATGGGTAAAAATCCAAACACTAAACCCTAATTCTTGGATATACGCTAAACACTAAATCTCTCTCTCTCTCTCTCTCTCTCTCTCTCTCTCTCATCGTAAACCTTTTTTTTGAGAAAAATAAAAATGTAAACATTCTTTTAATTCATCGATTATCTTTTAACTACCACAATTTTGTTTTATATGGGAATGTTTCATAGTTTAATATTTATCATGAATTTTTTTGGGTGAATTACCAACTAATCATAGTTTGCCAATTAATGTACAGTTTTTTAAAATATAATAAATAAAATAATAGTAATTTGTGTTAAGTTTTTAAAATAAATGAAAAATATTAGTAGCTGCCAAAAGATGAAATTTTTTTAACAATTTTAAAACCGTCACAAAAGAGTAAATCATAAATATTAAACACTATACCCTAAACCCTTGGACAAAACTTAAAACCCTTGGGTAAAAATCCAAACCCTAAATTCTTGGATATACTCTAAACCCTTGGGTAAATCCTAAACACTAAATTGTAAACTCTTGGTATACCCTAAACACTCTCCTCTCTCTCTCCTCTCTCTCTCTCTCTCTCTCTCTCTCTCTCTCTCCTCTCTCTCATCTCCTCTCTCTCTCTCTTCTCTCTCTCTCTCTCTCTCTCTCTCTCTCTCTCTCGGTATCCCCTTCATCGTAAACCTTTTTTTTTGAAAAATATAAAAAATGTAAACATTATTTTAATTCATCGATTATCTTTTAACTACCACAATTTTTATTATATGGAAAGGATTCCTAGTTTAATATTTTATCATGAATTTTTCTTGGTGAATTACCAACTAATCATAGTTTGCCAATTAATGTACAAATTTTTTTTAAATAATAAAATAAAATATAATAATTTGTGTTAAGTTTTTAAAATAAAAGAAAAATATTATTAGCTGCAAAAAGATGAAATTTTTTTAACAATTTTAAAACCATCACAAAAAATTAAATCAAAAACACTAAACACTATACCCCTAAACCCATGGACAAAGTTTAAACCCATGGGTAAAAATCCAAACACTAAACCCTAAATTCTTGGATATACCCTAAACCCTTGGATAAATCCTAAAC